>NW_027440967.1:0-49800 GCF_031893055.1 Leptodactylus fuscus
TCAGACAGTACAGTACGGCGCGCACCTACCCGACACGCCGGGGGCCTTTGGGGCTACAGGGTTGATCGACCCCTCGTTGGAAAGGTCTCGATCTCTACTTTTCAAGGAAACTGGAATCGGGTCGATCGGATGTAAGGAGGTGGAGCTACGTCTCCCGGAAGAGAGGCAACTTTAAAGCGCAAATGGCTATCAAATGGGGTGAAATAGGCCCACTTTGGGAGGCCGCAGCTCCTCCAAATCAGGTCCGAGAAGCACAATTCTGGTATATTTGAAAGGGCGGATCTCTGGCTTTTTAAAGGCTTTTCTCGGATTTTCGATTGGACGCATATTACCGGAGCAGACAGTACCGGCGCGCACCTACCCGCCACGCCGGGGCCTTTGGGGCTACAGGGTTGATCGACCCCTCGTTGGAAAGGTCTCGATCTCTACTTTTCAAGGAAACTGAATCGGGTCGATTGGATGTAAGGAGGCGGAGCTACGTCTCCCGGAAGAGAGGCAACTTTAAAGCGCAAATGGCTATCAAATGGGGTGAAATAGGCCCACTTTGGGAGGCCGCAGCTCCTCCAAATCAGGTCCGAGAAGCACAATTCTGGTATATTTTGAAAGGGCGGATCTCTGGCTTCAAACGCTTCTCTCGGATTTTCGATTGGGCGCATATTACCGGAGCAGACAGTACCGGTGCGCACCTACCCGCCACGCCGGGGCCTTTGGGGCTACAGGGTTGATCGACCCCTCGTTGGAAAGGTCTCGATCTCTACTTTTCAAGAAACTGGAATCGTGGTCGATCGGATGTAAGGAGGCGGAGCTACGTCTCCCGGAAGAGAGGCAACTTTAAAGCGCAAATGGCTATCAAATGGGGTGAAATAGGCCCACTTTGGGAGGCCGCAGCTCCTCCAAATCAGGTCCGAGAAGCACAATTCTGGTATATTTTGAAAGGGCGGATCTCTGGCTTTCAAACGCTTCTCTCGGATTTTCGATTGGGCCCATATTACCGGAGCAGACAGTACCGGCGCGCACCTACCCGCCACGCCGGGGCCTTTGGGGCTACAGGGTTGATCGACCCCTCGTTGGAAAGGTCTCGATCTCTACTTTTCAAGGAAACTGGAATCGGGTCGATCGGATGTAAGGAGGCGGAGCTACGTCTCCCGGAAGAGAGGCAACTTTAAAGCGCAAATGGCTATCAAATGGGGTGAAATAGGCCCACTTTGGGAGGCCGCAGCTCCTCCAAATCATGTCCGAGAAGCACAATTCTGGTATATTTTGAAAGGGCGGATCTCTGGCTTTCAAACGCTTCTCTCGGATTTTCGATTGGGCGCATATTACCGGAGCAGATCAGTACCGGCGCGCACCTACCCGCCACGCCGGGGCCTTTGGGGCTACAGGGTTGATCGACCCCTCGTTGGAAAGGTCTCGATCTCTACTTTTCAAGGAAACTGGAATCGGGTCGATCGGATGTAAGGAGGCGGAGCTACGTCTCCCGGAAGAGAGGCAACTTTAAAGCGCAAATGGCTATCAAATGGGGTGAAATAGGCCCACTTTGGGAGGCCGCAGCTCCTCCAAATCAGGTCCGAGAAGCACAATTCTGGTATATTTTGAAAGGGCGGATCTCTGGCTTTCAACACTTCTCTCGGATTTTCGATTGGGCCCATATTACCGGAGCAGACAGTACCGGGGCGCACCTACCCGCCACGCCGGGGCCTTTTTGGGCTACAGGGTTGATCGACCCCTCGTTGGAAAGGTCTCGATCTCTACTTTCAAGGAAACTGGAATCGGGTCGATCGGATGTAAGGAGGCGGAGCTACGTCTCCCGGAAGAGAGGCAACTTTAAAGCGCAAATGGCTATCAAATGGGGTGAAATAGGCCCACTTTGGGAGGCCGCAGCTCCTCCAAATCAGGTCCGAGAAGCACAATTCTGGTATATTTTGAAAGGTGGATCTCTGGCTTTAAAACGCTTCTCTCGGATTTTCGATTGGGTGCATATTACCGGAGCAGACAGTACCGGCGCGCACCTACCCGCCACGCCGGGGCCTTTGGGGCTACAGGGTTGATCGACCCCTCGTTGGAAAGGTCTCGATCTCTACTTTTCAAGGAAACTGGAATCGGGTCGATTGGATGTAAGGAGGCGGAGCTACGTCTCCCGGAAGAGAGGCAACTTTAAAGCGCAAATGGCTATCAAATGGGGTGAAATAGGCCACTTTGGGAGGCCGCAGCTCCTCCAAATCAGGTCCGAGAAGCACAATTCTGGTATATTTTGAAAGGGCGAATCTCTGGCTTTCAAACGCTTCTCTCGGATTTTCGATTGGGCCCATATTACCGGAGCAGACAGTACCCGGCGCGCACCTACCCGCCACGCCGGGCCTTTGGGGCTACAGGGTTGATCGACCCCTCGTTGGAAAGGTCTCGATCTCTACTTTTCAAGGAAACTGGAATCGGGTCGATCGGATGTAAGGAGGCGGAGCTACGTCTCCCGGAAGAGAGGCAACTTTAAAGCGCAAATGGCTATCAAATGGGGTGAAATAGGCCCACTTTGGGAGGGCCGCAGCTCCTCCAAATCAGGTCCGAGAAGCACAATTCTGGTATATTTTGAAAGGGCGAATCTCTGGCTTTCAAAACGCTTCTCTCGGATTTTCGATTGGGTGCATATTACCGGAGCAGACAGTACCGGCGCGCACCTACCCGCCACGCCGGGCCTTTGGGGCTACAGGGTGATCGACCCCTCGTTGGAAAGGTCTCGATCTCTACTTTTCAAGGAAACTGGAATCGGGTCGATCGGATGTAAGGAGGCGGAGCTACGTCTCCCGGAAGAGAGGCAACTTTAAAGCGCAAATGGCTATCAAATGGGGTGAAATAGGCCACTTTGGGAGGCCGCAGCTCCTCCAAATCAGGCCCGTGAAGCACAATTCTGGTATATTTGAAAGGGCGGATCTCTGGCTTTCAAAACATTTCTCTCGGATTTTCGATTGGGCCCATATTACCGGAGCAGACAGTACCGGCGCGCACCTACCCGCCACGCCGGGGCCTTTGGGGCTACAGGGTTGATCGACCCCTCGTTGGAAAGGTCTCGATCTCTACTTTTCAAGGAAACTGGAATCGGGTCGATCGGATGTAAGGAGGCGGAGCTACGTCTCCCGGAAGAGAGGCAACTTTAAAGCGCAAATGGCTATCAAATGGGGTGAAATAGGCCCACTTTGGGAGGCCGCAGCTCCTCCAAATCAGGTCCGAGAAGCACATTCTGGTATATTTTGAAAGGGCGGATCTCTGGCTTAAAACGCTTTTCTCGGATTTTCGATTGGACGCATATTACCGGAGCAGACAGTACCGGCGCGCACCTACCCCGCCACGCCGGGGCCTTTGGGGCTACAGGGTGATCGACCCCTCGTTGGAAAGGTCTCGATCTCTACTTTTCAAGGAAACTGGAATCGGGTCGATCGGATGTAAGGAGGCGGAGCTACGTCTCCCGGAAGAGAGGCAACTTAAAGCGCAAATGGCTATCAAATGGGGTGAAATAGGCCCACTTTGGGAGGCCGCAGCTCCTCAAATCAGGTCCGAGAAGCACAATTCTGGTATATTTTGAAAGGGCGGATCTCTGGCTTTCAAACGTTTCTCTCGGATTTTCGATTGGGCGCATATTACCGGAGCAGACAGTACCCGGCGCGCACCTACCCGCCACGCCGGGGCCTTTGGGGCTACAGGGTTGATCGACCCCTCGTTGGAAAGGTCTCGATCTCTAGTTTTCAAGGAAACTGGAATCGGGTCGATCGGATGTAAGGAGGCGTTGCTACGTCTCCCGGAAGAGAGGCAACTTTAAAGCGCAAATGGCTATCAAATGGGGTGAAATAGGCCCACTTTGGGAGGCCGCAGCTCCTCCAAATCAGGTCCGAGAAGCACAATTCTGGTATATTTTGAAAGGGCGGATCTCTGGCTTTCAAACGCTTCTCTCGGATTTTCGATTGGGCGCATATTACCGGAGCAGACAGTACCGGCGCGCACCTACCCGCCACGCCGGGGCCTTTGGGGCTACAGGGTTGATCGACCCCTCGTTGGAAAGGTCTCGATCTCTACTTTTCAAGGAAACTGGAATCGGGTCGATCGGATGTAAGGAGGCGGAGCTACGTCTCCCGGAAGAGAGGCAACTTTAAAGCGCAAATGGCTATCAAATGGGGTGAAATAGGCCCACTTTGGGAGGCCGCAGCTCCTCCAAATCAGGTCCGAGAAGCACAATTCTGTATATTTTGAAAGGGCGGATCTCTGGCTTTAAAACGCTTCTCTCGGATTTTCGATTGGGCGCATATTACCGGAGCAGACAGTACCGGCGCGCACCTACCCGCCACGCCGGGGCCTTTGGGGCTACAGGGTTGATCGACCCCTCGTTGGAAAGGTCTCGATCTCTACCTTTTCAAGGAAACTGGAATCGGGTCGATCGGATGTAAGGAGGCGGAGCTACGTCTCCCGGAAGAGAGGCAACTTTAAAGCGCAAATGGCTATCAAATGGTGTGAAATAGGCCCACTTTGGGAGGCCGCAGCTCCTCCAAATCAGGTCCGAGAAGCACAATTCTGGTATATTTTGAAAGGGCGGATCTCTGGCTTTAAAACGCTTCTCTCGGATTTTCGATTGGGCGCATATTACCGGAGCAGACAGTACCGGCGCGCACCTACCCGCCACGCCGGGGCCTTTTGGGCTACAGGGTTGATCGACCCCTCGTTGGAAAGGTCTCGATCTCTACTTTTCAAGGAAACTGGAATCGGGTCGATCGGATGTAAGGAGGCGGAGCTACGTCTCCCGGAAGAGAGGCAACTTTAAAGCGCAAATGGCTATCAAATGGGGTGAAATAGGCCCACTTTGGGAGGCCGCAGCTCCTCCAAATCAGGTCCGAGAAGCACAATTCTGGTATATTTTGAAGGGCGGATCTCTGGCTTTCAAACGCTTCTCTCGATTTTCGATGGGCGCATATTACCGGAGCAGACAGTACCGGCGCGCACCTACCCGCCACGCCAGGGCCTTTGGGGCTACAGGGTGATCGACCCCTCGTTGGAAAGGTCTCGATCTCTACTTTTCAAGGAAACTGGAATCGGGTCGATCGGATGTAAGGAGGCGGAGCTACGTCTCCCGGAAGAGAGGCAACTTTAAAGCGCAAATGGCTATCAAATGGGGTGAAATAGGCCCACTTTGGGAGGCCGCAGCTCCTCCAAATCAGGTCCGAGAAGCACAATTCTGGTATATTTTGAAAGGGCGGATCTCTGGCTTTCAAACACTTCTCTCGGATTTTCGATTGGGCCCATATTACCGGAGCAGACAGTACCGGCGCGCACCTACCCGCCACGCCGGGGCCTTTTGGGCTACAGGGTTGATCGACCCCTCGTTGGAAAGGTCTCGATCTCTACTTTTCAAGGAAACTGGAATCGGGTCGATCGGATGTAAGGAGGCGGAGCTATGTCTCCCGGAATAGAGGCAACTTTAAAGCGCAAATGGCTATCAAATGGGGTGAAATAGGCCCACTTTGGAGGCCGCAGCTCCTCCAAATCATGTCCGAGAAGCACAATTCTGGTATATTTTGAAAGGGTGGATCTCTGGCTTTAAAACGCTTCTCTCGGATTTTCGATTGGGTGCATATTACCGGAGCAGACAGTACCCTGGCGCGCACCTACCCGCCACGCCGGGGCCTTTGGGGCTACAGGGTTGATCGACCCCTCGTTGGAAAGGTCTCGATCTCTACTTTTCAAGGAAACTGGAATCGGGTCGATTGGATGTAAGGAGGCGGAGCTACGTCTCCCGGAAGAGAGGCAACTTTAAAGCGCAAATGGCTATCAAATGGGGTGAAATAGGCCCACTTTGGGAGGCCGCAGCTCCTCCAAATCAGGTCCGAGAAGCAGAATTCTGGTATATTTTGAAAGGGCGGATCTCTGGCTTTCAAACGCTTCTCTCGGATTTTCGATTGGGCGCATATTACCGGAGCAGACAGTACCGGTGCGCACCTACCCGCCACGCCGGGGCCTTTGGGGCTACAGGGTTGATCGACCCCTCGTTGGAAAGGTCTCGATCTCTACTTTTCAAGGAAACTGGAATCGGGTCGATCGGATGTAAGGAGGCGGAGCTACGTCTCCCGGAAGAGAGGCAACTTTAAAGCGCAAATGGCTATCAAATGGGGTGAAATAGGCCCACTTTGGGAGGCCGCAGCTCCTCCAAATCAGGTCGAGAAGCACAATTCTGGTATATTTTGAAAGGGCGAATCTCTGGCTTTCAAACGCTTCTCTCGGATTTTCGATTGGGTGCATATTACCGGAGCAGACAGTACCGGCGCGCACCTACCCGCCACGCCGGGGCCTTTGGGGCTACAGGGTTGATCGACCCCTCGTTGGAAAGGTCTCGATCTCTACTTTTCAAGGAAACTGGAATCGGGTCGATCGGATGTAAGGAGGCGGAGCTACGTCTCCCGGAAGAGAGGCAACTTTAAAGCGCAAATGGCTATCAAATGGGGTGAAATAGGCCCACTTTGGGAGGCCGCAGCTCCTCCAAATCAGGTCCGAGAAGCACAATTCTGGTATATTTTGAAAGGGCGGATCTCTGGCTTTCAAACACTTCTCTCGGATTTTCGATTGGGCCCAAATTACCGGAGCAGACAGTACCGGGGCGCACCTACCCGCCACGCCGGGGCCCTTTAGGGATACAGGGTTGATCGACCCCTCGTTGGAAAGGTCTCGATCTCTACTTTTCAAGGAAACTGGAATCGGGTCGATCGGATGTAAGGAGGCGGAGCTACGTCTCCCGGAGAGAGGCAACTTTAAAGCGCAAATGGCTATCAAATGGGGTGAAATAGGCCCACTTTGGGAGGCTGCAGCTCCTCCAAATCAGGTCCGAGAAGCACAATTCTGGTATATTTTGAAAGGGTGGATCTCTGGCTTTAAAACGCTTCTCTCGGATTTTCGATTGGGTGCATATTACCGGAGCAGACAGTACCGGCGCGCACCTACCCGCCACGCCTGGGGCCTTTGGGCTACAGGGTTGATCGACCCCTCGTTGGAAAGGTCTCGATCTCTACTTTTCAAGGAAACTGGAATCGGGTCGATTGGATGTAAGGAGGCGGAGCTACGTCTCCCGGAAGAGAGGCAACTTTAAAGCGCAAATGGCTATCAAATGGGGTGAAATAGGCCACTTTGGGAGGCCGCAGCTCCTCCAAATCAGGTCCGAGAAGCACAATTCTGGTATATTTTGAAAGGGCGAATCTCTGGCTTTCAAACGCTTCTCTCGGATTTTCGATTGGCGCATATTACCGGAGCAGACAGTACCGGCGCGCACTTACCCGCCACGCCGGGGCCTTTGGGGCTACAGGGTTGATCGACCCCTCGTTGGAAAGGTCTCGATCTCTACTTTTCAAGGAAACTGGAATCGGGTCGATCGGATGTAAGGAGGCGGAGCTACGTCTCCCGGAAGAGAGGCAACTTTAAAGCGCAAATGGCTATCAAATGGGGTGAAATAGGCCCACTTTGGGAGGCCGCAGCTCCTCCAAATCAGGTCCGAGAAGCACAATTCTGGTATATTTGAAAGGGCGAATCTCTGGCTTTCAAACGCTTCTCTCGGATTTTCGATTGGGCCCATATTACCGGAGCAGACAGTACCGGCGCGCACCTACCCGCCACGCCGGGGCCTTTGGGCTACAGGGTTGATCGACCCCTCGTTGGAAAGGTCTCGATCTCTACTTTTCAAGGAAACTGGAATCGGGTCGATAGGATGTAAGGAGGCGGAGCTACGTCTCCCGGAAGAGAGGCAACTTTAAAGCGCAAATGGCTATCGAATGGGGTGAAATAGGCCCCACTTTGGGAGGCCGCAGCTCCTCCAAATCAGGTCCGAGAAGCACAATTCTGGTATATTTTGAAAGGGCGGATCTCTGGCTTTCAAACACTTCTCTCGGATTTTCGATTGGGCCCATATTACCGGAGCAGACAGTACCGGCGCGCACCTACCCGCCACGCCGGGGCCTTTTGGGCTACAGGGTTGATCGACCCTCGTTGGAAAGGTCTCGATCTCTACTTTTCAAGGAAACTGGAATCGGGTCGATCGGATGTAAGGAGGCGGAGCTACGTCTCCCGGAAGAGAGGCAACTTTAAAGCGCAAATGGCTATCAAATGGGGTGAAATAGGCCCACTTTGGGAGGCCGCAGCTCCTCCAAATCATGTCCGAGAAGCACAATTCTGGTATATTTTGAAAGGGCGGATCTCTGGCTTTCAAACGCTTCTCTCGGATTTTCGATTGGGCGCATATTACCGGAGCAGACAGTACCGGCGCGCACCTACCCGCCACGCCGGGGCCTTTGGGGCTACAGGGTTGATCGACCCCTCGTTGGAAAGGTCTCGATCTCTACTTTTCAAGGAAACTGGAATCGGGTCGATCGGATGTAAGGAGGCGGAGCTACGTCTCCCGGAAGAGAGGCAACTTTAAAGCGCAAATGGCTATCAAATGGGGTGAAATAGGCCCACTTTGGAGGCCGCAGCTCCTCCAAATCAGGTCCGAGAAGCACAATTCTGGTATATTTTGAAAGGGCGGATCTCTGGCTTTCAAACACTTCTCTCGGATTTTCGATTGGGCCCATATTACCGGAGCAGACAGTACCGGCGCGCACCTACCCGCCACGCCGGGGCCTTTTGGGCTACAGGGTTGATCGACCCCTCGTTGGAAAGGTCTCGATCTCTACTTTTCAAGGAAACTGGAATCGGGTCGATCGGATGTAAGGAGGCGGAGCTATGTCTCCCGGAAGAGAGGCAACTTTAAAGCGCAAATGCTATCAAATGGGGTGAAATAGGCCCACTTTGGGAGGCCGCAGCTCCTCCAAATCATGTCCGAGAAGCACAATTCTGGTATATTTGAAAGGGCGGATCTCTGGCTTTCAAACGCTTCTCTCGGATTTTCGATTGGGCGCATATTACCGGAGCAGACAGTACCGGCGCGCACCTACCCCGCCACGCCGGGGCCTTTGGGGCTACAGGGTTGATCGACCCCCTCGTTGGAAAGGTCTCGATCTCTACTTTTCAAGGAAACTGGAATCGGGTCGATCGGATGTAAGGAGGCGGAGCTACGTCTCCCGGAAGAGAGGCAACTTTAAAGCGCAAATGGCTATCAAATGGGGTGAAATAGGCCCACTTTGGGAGGCCGCAGCTCCTCCAAATCAGGTCCGAGAAGCACAATTCTGGTATATTTTGAAAGGGCGGATCTCTGGCTTTCAAACGTTTCTCTCGGATTTTCGATTGGGCGCATATTACCGGAGCAGACAGTACCGGCGCGCACCTACCGGCCACGCCGGGGCCTTTGGGGCTACAGGGTTGATCGACCCCTTCGTTGGAAAGGTCTCGATCTCTAGTTTTCAAGGAAACTGGAATCGGGTCGATCGGATGTAAGGAGGCGGAGCTACGTCTCCCGGAAGAGAGGCAACTTTAAAGCGCAAATGGCTATCAAATGGGGTGAAATAGGCCCACTTTGGGAGCCGCAGCTCCTCCAAATCAGGTCCGAGAAGCACAATTCTGGTATATTTTGAAAGGGCGGATCTCTGGCTTTCAAACACTTCTCTCGGATTTTCGATTGGGCCCATATTACCGGAGCAGACAGTACCGGCGCGCACCTACCCGCCACGCCGGGGCCTTTTGGGCTACAGGGTTGATCGACCCCTCGTTGGAAAGGTCTCGATCTCTACTTTTCAAGGAAACTGGAATCGGGTCGATCGGATGTAAGGAGGCGGAGCTACGTCTCCCGGAAGAGAGGCAACTTTAAAGCGCAAATGGCTATCAAATGGGGTGAAATAGGCCCACTTTGAGAGGCCGCAGCTCCTCCAAATCAGGTCCGAGAAGCACAATTCTGGTATATTTTGAAAGGGCGGATCTCTGGCTTTCAAACGCTTCTCTCGGATTTTCGATTGGGCGCATATTACCGGAGCAGACAGTACCGGCGCGCACCTACCCGCCACGCCAGGGCCTTTGGGGCTACAGGGTTGATCGACCCCTCGTTGGAAAGGTCTCGATCTCTACTTTTCAAGGAAACTGGAATCGGGTCGATCGGATGTAAGGAGCGGAGCTATGTCTCCCGGAAGAGAGGCAACTTTAAAGCGCAAATGGCTATCAAATGGGGTGAAATAGGCCCACTTTGGGAGGCCGCAGCTCCTCCAAATCAGGTCCGAGAAGCACAATTCTGGTATATTTTGAAAGGGCGGATCTCTGGCTTTCAAACACTTCTCTCGGATTTTCGATTGGGCCCATATTACCGGAGCAGACAGTACCGGCGCGCACCTACCCGCCACGCCGGGGCCTTTTGGGCTACAGGGTTGATCGACCCCTCGTTGGAAAGGTCTCGATCTCTACTTTTCAAGGAAACTGGAATCGGGTCGATCGGATGTAAGGAGGCGGAGCTATGTCTCCCGGAGAGAGGCAACTTTAAAGCGCAAATGGCTATCAAATGGGGTGAAATAGGCCCACTTTGGGAGGCCGCAGCTCCTCCAAATCAGGTCCGAGAAGCACAATTCTGGTATATTTGAAGGGTGGATCTCTGGCTTTAAAACGCTTCTCTCGGATTTTCGATTGGGTGCATATTACCGGAGCAGACAGTACCGGCGCGCACCTACCCGCCACGCCGGGGCCTTTGGGGCTACAGGGTTGATCGACCCCTCGTTGGAAAGGTCTCGATCTCTACTTTTCAAGGAAACTGGAATCGGGTCGATTGGATGTAAGGAGGCGGAGCTACGTCTCCCGGAAGAGAGGCAACTTTAAAGCGCAAATGGCTATCAAATGGGGTGAAATAGGCCCACTTTGGGAGGCCGCAGCTCCTCCAAATCAGGTCCGAGAAGCACAATTCTGGTATATTTTGAAAGGGCGAATCTCTGGCTTTCAAACGCTTCTCTCGGATTTTCGATTGGGTGCATATTACCGGAGCAGACAGTACCGGCGCGCACCTACCCGCCACGCCGGGGCCTTTGGGGCTACAGGGTTGATCGACCCCTCGTTGGAAAGGTCTCGATCTCTACTTTTCAAGGAAACTGGAATCGGGTCGATCGGATGTAAGGAGGCGGAGCTACGTCTCCCGGAAGAGAGGCAACTTTAAAGCGCAAATGGCTATCAAATGGGGTGAAATAGGCCCACTTTGGGAGGCCGCAGCTCCTCCAAATCATGTCCGAGAAGCACAATTCTGGTATATTTTGAAAGGGCGGATCTCTGGCTTTCAAACGCTTCTCTCGGATTTTCGATTGGGCGCATATTACCGGAGCAGACAGTACCGGCGCGCACCTACCCGCCACGCCGGGGCCTTTGGGCTACAGGGTTGATCGACCCCTCGTTGGAAAGGTCTCGATCTCTACTTTTCAAGGAAACTGGAATCGGGTCGATCGGATGTAAGGAGGCGGAGCTACGTCTCCCGGAAGAGAGGCAACTTTAAAGCGCAAATGGCTATCAAATGGGGTGAAATAGGCCCACTTTGGGAGGCCGCAGCTCCTCCAAATCAGGTCCGAGAAGCACAATTCTGGTATATTTTGAAAGGGCGGATCTCTGGCTTTCAAACACTTCTCTCGGATTTTCGATTGGGCCCATATTACCGGAGCAGACAGTACCGGGGCGCACCTACCCGCCACGCCGGGGCCTTTTGGGATACAGGGTTGATCGACCCCTTCGTTGGAAAGGTCTCGATCTCTACTTTTCAAGGAAACTGGAATCGGGTCGATCGGATGTAAGGAGGCGGAGCTACGTCTCCCGGAAGAGAGGCAACTTTAAAGCGCAAATGGCTATCAAAATGGGGTGAAATAGGCCCACTTTGGGAGGCTGCAGCTCCTCCAAATCAGGTCCGAGAAGCACAATTCTGGTATATTTTGAAAGGGTGGATCTCTGGCTTTAAAACGCTTCTCTCGGATTTTCGATTGGGTGCATATTACCGGAGCAGACAGTACCGGCGCGCACCTACCCGCCACGCCGGGGCCTTTGGGGCTACAGGGTTGATCGACCCCCTCGTTGGAAAGGTCTCGATCTCTACTTTTCAAGGAAACTGGAATCGGGTCGATTGGATGTAAGGAGGCGGAGCTACGTCTCCCGGAAGGGAGGCAACTTTAAAGCGCAAATGGCTATCAAATGGGGTGAAATAGGCCCACTTTGGGAGGCCGCAGCTCCTCCAAATCAGGTCCGAGAAGGCACAATTCTGGTATATTTTGAAAGGGCGAATCTCTGGCTTTCAAACGCTTCTCTCGGATTTTCGATTGGGCCCATATTACCGGAGCAGACAGTACCGGGCGCACCTACCCGCCACGCCGGGGCCTTTTGGGATACAGGGTTGATCGACCCCTCGTTGGAAAGGTCTCGATCTCTAATTTTCAAGGAAACTGGAATCGGGTCGATTGGATGTAAGGAGGCGGAGCTACGTCTCCCGGAAGAGAGGCAACTTTAAAGCGCAAATGGCTATCAAATGGGGTGAAATAGGCCCACTTTGGGAGGCCGCAGCTCCTCCAAATCAGGTCCGAGAAGCACAATTCTGGTATATTTTGAAAGGGCGAATCTCTGGCTTTCAAACGCTTCTCTCGGATTTTCGATTGGGCGCATATTACCGGAGCAGACAGTAACCGGCGCGCACCCTACCCGCCACGCCGGGGCCTTTGGGGCTACAGGGTTGATCGACCCCTCGTTGGAAAGGTCTCGATCTCTACTTTTCAAGGAAACTGGAATCGGGTCGATCGGATGTAAGGAGGCGGAGCTACGTCTCCCGGAAGAGAGGCAACTTTAAAGCGCAAATGGCTATCAAATGGGGTGAAATAGGCCCACTTTGGGAGGCCGCAGCTCCTCCAAATCAGGTCCGAGAAGCACAATTCTGGTATATTTTGAAAGGGCGGATCTCTGGCTTTCAAACACTTCTCTCGGATTTTCGATTGGGCCCATATTACCGGAGCAGACAGTACCGGCGCGCACCTACCCGCCACGCCGGGGCCTTTGGGGCTACAGGGTTGATCGACCCCTCGTTGGAAAGGTCTCGATCTCTACTTTTCAAGGAAACTGGAATCGGGTCGATCGGATGTAAGGAGGCGGAGCTACGTCTCCCGGAAGAGAGGCAACTTTAAAGCGCAAATGGCTATCAAATGGGGTGAAATAGGCCCATTTTGGGAGGCCGCAGATCCTCCAAATCAGGTCCGAGAAGCACAATTCTGGTATATTTTGAAAGGGCGGATCTCTGGCTTTCAAAGGCTTTTCTCGGATTTTCGATTGGACGCATATTACCGGAGCAGACAGTACCGGCGCGCACCTACCCGCCACGCCGGGGGCCTTTGGGGCTACAGGGTTGATCGACCCCTCGTTGGAAAGGTCTCGATCTCTACTTTTCAAGGAAACTGGAATCGGGTCGATTGGATGTAAGGAGGCGGAGCTACGTCTCCCGGAAGAGAGGCAACTTTAAAGCGCAAATGGCTATCAAATGGGGTGAAATAGGCCCACTTTGGGAGGCCGCAGCTCCTCCAAATCAGGTCCGAGAAGCACAATTCTGGTATATTTTGAAAGGGCGGATCTCTGGCTTTCAAACGCTTCTCTCGGATTTTCGATTGGGCCCATATTACCGGAGCAGACAGTACCGGCGCGCACCTACCCGCCACGCCGGGGCCTTTGGGGCTACAGGGTTGATCGACCCCTCGTTGGAAAGGTCTCGATCTCTACTTTTCAAGGAAACTGGAATCGGGTCGATCGGATGTAAGGAGGCGGAGCTACGTCTCCCGGAAGAGAGGCAACTTTAAAGCGCAAATGGCTATCAAATGGGGTGAAATAGGCCCACTTTGGGAGGCCGCAGCTCCTCCAAATCAGGTCCGAGAAGCACAATTCTGGTATATTTTGAAAGGGCGGATCTCTGGCTTTCAAACACTTCTCTCGGATTTTCGATTGGGCCCATATTACCGGAGCAGACAGTACCGGCGCGCACCTACCCGCCTTGCCGGGGCCTTTTTGGGCTACAGGGTTGATCGACCCCTCGTTGGAAAGGTCTCGATCTCTACTTTTCAAGGAAACTGGAATCGGGTCGATCGGATGTAAGGAGGCGGAGCTACGTCTCCCGGAAGAGAGGCAACTTTAAAGCGCAAATGGCTATCAAATGGGGTGAAATAGGCCCACTTTGGGAGGCCGCAGCTCCTCCAAATCAGGTCCGAGAAGCACAATTCTGGTATATTTTGAAAGGGCGGATCTCTGGCTTTCAAACACTTCTCTCGGATTTTCGATTGGGCCCATATTACCGGAGCAGACAGTACCGGCGCGCACCTACCCGCCTTGCCGGGGCCTTTTGGGCTACAGGGTTGATCGACCCCTCGTTGGAAAGGTCTCGATCTCTACTTTTCAAGGAAACTGGAATCGGGTCGATCGGATGTAAGGAGGCGGAGCTACGTCTCCCGGAAGAGAGGCAACTTTAAAGCGCAAATGGCTATCAAATGGGGTGAAATAGGCCCACTTTGGGAGGCCGCAGCTCCTCCAAATCAGGTCCGAGAAGCACAATTCTGGTATATTTTGAAAGGGCGGATCTCTGGCTTTAAAACGCTTCTCTCGGATTTTCAATTGGGCGCATATTACCGGAGCAGACAGTACCGGCGCGCACCTACCCGCCACGCCGGGGCCTTTGGGGCTACAGGGTTGATCGACCCCTCGTTGGAAAGGTCTCGATCTCTACTTTTCAAGGAAACTAGAATCGGGTCGATCGGATGTAAGGAGGCGGAGCTACGTCTCCCGGAAGAGAGGCAACTTTAAAGCGCAAATGGCTATCAAATGGGGTGAAATAGGCCCACTTTGGGAGGCCGCAGCTCCTCCAAATCAGGTCCGAGAAGCACAATTCTGGTATATTTTGAAAGGGCGGATCTCTGGCTTTAAAACGCTTCTCTCGGATTTTCGATTGGGCGCATATTACCGGAGCAGACAGTACCGGCGCGCACCTACCCGCCACGCCGGGGCCTTTGGGGCTACAGGGTTGATCGACCCCTCGTTGGAAAGGTCTCGATCTCTACTTTTCAAGGAAACTGGAATCGGGTCGATCGGATGTAAGGAGGCGGAGCTACGTCTCCCGGAAGAGAGGCAACTTTAAAGCGCAAATGGCTATCAAATGGGGTGAAATAGGCCCACTTTGGGAGGCCGCAGCTCCTCCAAATCAGGTCCGAGAAGCACAATTCTGGTATATTTTGAAAGGGCGGATCTCTGGCTTTCAAACACTTCTCTCGGATTTTCGATTGGGCCCATATTACCGGAGCAGACAGTACCGGCGCGCACCTACCCGCCACGCCGGGGCCTTTTGGGCTACAGGGTTGATCGACCCCTCGTTGGAAAGGTCTCGATCTCTACTTTTCAAGGAAACTGGAATCGGGTCGATCGGATGTAAGGAGGCGGAGCTACGTCTCCCGGAAGAGAGGCAACTTTAAAGCGCAAATGGCTATCAAATGGGGTGAAATAGGCCCACTTTGGGAGGCCGCAGCTCCTCCAAATCAGGTCCGAGAAGCACAATTCTGGTATATTTTGAAAGGGCGGATCTCTGGCTTTCAAACGCTTCTCTCGGATTTTCGATTGGGCGCATATTACCGGAGCAGACAGTACCGGCGCGCACCTACCCGCCACGCCAGGGCCTTTGGGGCTACAGGGTTGATCGACCCCTCGTTGGAAAGGTCTCGATCTCTACTTTTCAAGGAAACTGGAATCGGGTCGATCGGATGTAAGGAGGCGGAGCTACGTCTCCCGGAAGAGAGGCAACTTTAAAGCGCAAATGGCTATCAAATGGGGTGAAATAGGATGGGGTGAAATAGGCCCACTTTGGGAGGCCGCAGCTCCTCCAAATCAGGTCCGAGAAGCACAATTCTGGTATATTTTGAAAGGGCGGATCTCTGGCTTTCAAACACTTCTCTCGGATTTTCGATTGGGCCCATATTACCGGAGCAGACAGTACCGGCGCGCACCTACCCGCCACGCCGGGGCCTTTTGGGCTACAGGGTTGATCGACCCCTCGTTGGAAAGGTCTCGATCTCTACTTTTCAAGGAAACTGGAATCGGGTCGATCGGATGTAAGGGAGGCGGAGCTATGTCTCCCGGAAGAGAGGCAACTTTAAAGCGCAAATGGCTATCAAATGGGGTGAAATAGGCCCACTTTGGGAGGCCGCAGCTCCTCCAAATCAGGTCCGAGAAGCACAATTCTGGTATATTTTGAAAGGGTGGATCTCTGGCTTTAAAACGCTTCTCTCGGATTTTCGATTGGGTGCATATTACCGGAGCAGACAGTACCGGGCGCGCACCTACCCGCCACGCCGGGGCCTTTGGGGCTACAGGGTTGATCGACCCCTCGTTGGAAAGGTCTCGATCTCTACTTTTCAAGGAAACTGGAATCGGGTCGATCGGATGTAAGGAGGCGGAGCTACGTCTCCCGGAAGAGAGGCAACTTTAAAGCGCAAATGGCTATCAAATGGGGTGAAATAGGCCCACTTTGGGAGGGCCGCAGCTCCTCCAAATCAGGTCCGAGAAGCAGAATTCTGGTATATTTTTGAAAGGGCGGATCTCTGGCTTTCAAACGCTTCTCTCGGATTTTCGATTGGGCGCATATTACCGGAGCAGACAGTACCGGTGCGCACCTACCCGCCACGCCGGGGCCTTTGGGGCTACAGGGTTGATCGACCCCTTCGTTGGGAAAGGTCTCGATCTCTACTTTCAAGGAAACTGGAATCGGGTCGATCGGATGTAAGGAGGCGGAGCTACGTCTCCCGAAGAGAGGCAACTTTAAAAGCGCAAATGGCTATCAAATGGGGTGAAATAGGCCCACTTTGGGAGGCCGCAGCTCCTCCAAATCAGGTCCGAGAAGCACAATTCTGGTATATTTTGAAAGGGCGAATCTCTGGCTTTCAAACGCTTCTCTCGGATTTTCGATTGGGTGCATATTACCGGAGCAGACAGTACCGGCGCGCACCTACCCCGCCACGCCGGGGCCTTTGGGGCTACAGGGTTGATCCACCCCTCGTTGGAAAGGTCTCGATCTCTACTTTTCAAGGAAACTGGAATCGGGTCGATCGGATGTAAGGAGGCGGAGCTACGTCTCCCGGAAGAGAGGCACTTTAAAGCGCAAATGGCTATCAAATGGGGTGAAATAGGCCCACTTTGGGAGGCCGCAGCTCCTCCAAATCAGGTCCGAGAAGCACAATTCTGGTATATTTTGAAAGGGCGGATCTCTGGCTTTCAAACGCTTCTCTCGGATTTTCGATTGGGCCCATATTACCGGAGGCAGACAGTACCGGCGCGCACCTACCCGCCACGCCGGGGCCTTTGGGGCTACAGGGTTGATCGACCCCTTCGTTGGAAAGGTCTCGATCTCTACTTTTCAAGGAAACTGGAATCGGGTCGATAGGATGTAAGGAGGCGGAGCTACGTCTCCCGGAAGAGAGGCAACTTTAAAGCGCAAATGGCTATCAAATGGGGTGAAATAGGCCACTTTGGGAGGCCGCAGCTCCTCCAAATCAGGTCCGAGAAGCACAATTCTGGTATATTTTGAAAGGGCGAATCTCTGGCTTTCAAACGCTTCTCTCGGATTTTCGATTGGGCGCATATTACCGGAGCAGACAGTACCGGCGCGCACCTACCCGCCACGCCGGGGCCTTTGGGGCTTACAGGGTTGATCGACCCTCGTTGGAAAGGTCTCGATCTCTACTTTTCAAGGAAACTGGAATCGGGTCGATCGGAATGTAAGGAGGCGGAGCTACGTCTCCCGGAAGAGAGGCAACTTTAAAGCGCAAATGGCTATCAAATGGGTGAAATAGGCCCACTTTGGGAGGCCGCAGCTCCTCCAAATCAGGTCCGAGAAGCACAATTCTGGTATATTTTGAAAGGGCGAATCTCTGGCTTTTATTCACAAACGCTTCTCTCTGGATTTTCGATTGGGTGCATATTACCGGAGCAGACAGTACCTCGCGCGCACCTACCCGCCACGCCGGGGCCTTTGGGGGGCTACAGGGTGATCGACCCCTCGTTGGAAAGGTCTCGATCTCTACTTTTCAAGGAAACTGGAATCGGGTCGATCGGATGTAAGGAGGCGGAGCTACGTCTCCCGGAAGAGAGGCAACTTTAAAGCGCAAATGGCTATCAAATGGGGTGAAATAGGCCCACTTTGGGAGGCCGCAGCTCCTCCAAATCAGGTCCGAGAAGCACAATTCTGGTATATTTTGAAAGGGCGGATCTCTGGCTTTCAAACACTTCTCTCGGATTTTCGATTGGGCCCATATTACCGGAGCAGACAGTACCGGCGCGCACCTACCCGCCACGCCGGGGCCTTTGGGGGCTACAGGGTTGATCGACCACGGTCGTTGGAAAGGTCTCGATCTCTACTTTCAAGGGAAACTGGAATCGGGTCGATCGGATGTAAGGAGGCGGAGCTACGTTCTCCCGGGAAGAGAGGCAACTTTAAAGCGCAAATGGCTATCAAATGGGGTGAAATAGGCCCACTTTGGAGGCCGCAGCTCCTCCAAATCAGTCCGAGAAGCACAATTCTGGTATATTTTGAAAGGGCGGATCTCTGGCTTTCAAAGGCTTTTCTCGGATTTTCGATTGGACGCATATTACCGGAGCAGACAGTACCGGCGCGCACCTACTCCGCCACGCCGGGGCCTTTGGGGGCTACAGGGTTGATCGACCCCTTCGTTGGAAAGGTCTCGATCTCTACTTTTCAAGGAAACTGGAATCGGGTCGATTGGATGTAAGGAGGCGGAGCTACGTCTCCCGGAAGAGAGGCAACTTTAAAGCGCAAATGGCTATCAAAATGGGGTGAAATAGGCCCACTTTGGGAGGCCGCAGCTCCTCCAAATCAGGTCCGAGAAGCACAATTCTGGTATATTTTGAAAGGGCGGATCTCTGGCTTTCAACGCTTCTCTCGGATTTTCGATTGGGCACATATTACCGGAGCAGACAGTACCGGTGCGCACCTACCCGCCACGCCGGGGCCTTTGGGGCTACAGGGTTGATCGACCCCTCGTTGGAAAGGTCTCGATCTCTACTTTTCAAGGAAACTGGAATCGGGTCGATCGGATGTAAGGAGGCGGAGCTACGTCTCCCGGAAGAGAGGCAACTTTAAAGCGCAAATGGCTATCAAATGGGGTGAAATAGGCCCACTTTGGGAGGCCGCAGCTCCTCCAAATCATGTCCGAGAAGCACAATTCTGGTATATTTTGAAAGGGCGGATCTCTGGCTTTCAAACGCTTCTCTCGGATTTTCGATTGGGCGCATATTACCGGAGCAGACAGTACCGGCGCGCACCTACCCGCCACGCCGGGGCCTTTGGGGCTACAGGGTTGATCGACCCCTCGTTGGAAAGGTCTCGATCTCTACTTTTCAAGGAAACTGGAATCGGGGTCGATCGGATGTAAGGAGGCGGAGCTACGTCTCCCGGAAGAGAGGCAACTTTAAAGCGCAAATGGCTATCAAATGGGGTGAAATAGGCCCACTTTGGGAGGCCGCAGCTCCTCCAAATCAGGTCGAGAAGCACAATTCTGGTATATTTTGAAAGGGCGGATCTCTGGCTTTCAAACGTTTCTCTCGGATTTTCGATTGGGCGCATATTACCGGAGCAGACAGTACCGGCGCGCACCCTACCCGCCACGCCAGGGCCTTTGGGGCTACAGGGTTGATCGACCCCTCGTTGGAAAGGTCTCGATCTCTACTTTTCAAGGAAACTGGAATCGGGTCGATAGGATGTAAGGAGGCGGAGCTACGTCTCCCGGAAGAGAGGCAACTTTAAAGCGCAAATGGCTATCAAATGGGGTGAAATAGGCCCACTTTGGGAGGCCGCAGCTCCTCCAAATCAGGTCCGAGAAGCACAATTCTGGTATATTTTGAAAGGGCGGATCTCTGGCTTTCAAACGCTTCTCTCGGATTTTCGATTGGGCGCATATTACCGGAGCAGACAGTACCGGCGCGCACCTACCCGCCACGCCAGGGCCTTTGGGGCTACAGGGTTGATCGACCCCTCGTTGGAAAGGTCTCGATCTCTACTTTTCAAGGAAACTGGAATCGGTCGATCGGATGTAAGGAGGCGGAGCTACGTCTCCGGAAGAGAGGCAACTTTAAAGCGCAAATGGCTATCAAATGGGGTGAAATAGGCCCACTTTGGGAGGCCGCAGCTCCTCCAAATCAGGTCCGAGAAGCACAATTCTGGTATATTTTGAAAGGGCGGATCTCTGGCTTTCAAACACTTCTCTCGGATTTTCGATTGGGCCCATATTACCGGAGCAGACAGTACCGGCGCGCACCTACCCGCCACGCCGGGGCCTTTTGGGCTACAGGGTTGATCGACCCCTCGTTGGAAAGGTCTCGATCTCTACTTTTCAAGGAAACTGGAATCGGGTCGATCGGATGTAAGGAGGCGGAGCTACGTCTCCCGGAAGAGAGGCAACTTTAAAGCGCAAATGGCTATCAAATGGGGTGAAATAGGCCCACTTTTGGGAGGCCGCAGCTCCTCCAAATCAGGTCCGAGAAGCACAATTCTGGTATATTTTGAAAGGGCGAATCTCTGGCTTTCAAACGCTTCTCTCGGATTTTAGATTGGGTGCATATTACCGGAGCAGACAGTACCGGCGCGCACCTACCCGCCACGCCGGGGCCTTTGGGGCTACAGGGTTGATCCACCCCTCGTTGGAAAGGTCTCGATCTCTACTTTTCAAGGAAACTGGAATCGGGTCGATCGGATGTAAGGAGGCGGAGCTACGTCTCCCGGAAGAGAGGCAACTTTAAAGCGCAAATGGCTATCAAATGGGGGTGAAATAGGCCACTTTGGGAGGCCGCAGCTCCTCCAAATCAGGTCCGAGAAGCACAATTCTGGTATATTTTGAAAGGGCGGATCTCTGGCTTTCAAACGCTTCTCTCGGATTTTCGATTGGGCCATATTACCGGAGCAGACAGTACCGGCGCGGCACCTACCCGCCACGCCGGGGCCTTTGGGGCTACAGGGTTGATCGACCCCTTCGTTGGAAAGGTCTCGATCTCTACTTTTCAAGGAAACTGGAATCGGGTCGATAGGATGTAAGGAGGCGGAGCTACGTCTCCCGGAAGAGAGGCAACTTTAAAGCGCAAATGGCTATCAAATGGGGTGAAATAGGCCCACTTTGGGAGGGCCGCAGCTCCTCCAAATCAGGTCCGAGAAGCACAATTCTGGTATATTTTGAAAGGGTGGATCTCTGGCTTTCAAACGCTTCTCTCGGATTTTCGATTGGGCGCATATTACCGGAGCAGACAGTACCAGGCGCGCACCTACCGCCACGCCAGGGGCCTTTGGGGCTACAGGGTTGATCGACCCCTCGTTGGAAAGGTCTCGATCTCTACTTTTCAAGGAAACTGGAATCGGGTCGATCGGATGTAAGGAGGCGGAGCTACGTCTCCCGGAAGAGAGGCAACTTTAAAGCGCAAATGGCTATCAAATGGGGTGAAATAGGCCCACTTTGGGAGGCCGCAGCTCCTCCAAATCAGGTCCGAGAAGCACAATTCTGGTATATTTTGAAAGGGCGGATCTCTGGCTTTCAAACACTTCTCTCGGATTTTCAGGGCCCATATTACCGGAGCAGACAGTACCGGCGCGCACCTACCCGCCACGCCGGGGCCTTTTGGGCTACAGGGTTGATCGACCCCTCGTTGGAAAGGTCTCGATCTCTACTTTTCAAGGAAACTGGAATCGGGTCGATCGGATGTAAGGAGGCGGAGCTATGTCTCCCGGAAGAGAGGCAACTTTAAAGCGCAAATGGCTATCAAATGGGGTGAAATAGGCCCACTTTGGGAGGCCGCAGCTCCTCCAAATCAGGTCCGAGAAGCACAATTCTGGTATATTTTGAAAGGGCGGATCTCTGGCTTTCAAACGCTTCTCTCGGATTTTCGATTGGGCGCATATTACCGGAGCAGACAGTACCGGCGCGCACCTACCCGCCACGCCGGGGCCTTTGGGGCTACAGGGTTGATCGACCCCTCGTTGGAAAGGTCTCGATCTCTACTTTTCAAGGAAACTGGAATCGGGTCGATCGGATGTAAGGAGGCGGAGCTACGTCTCCCGGAAGAGAGGCAACTTTAAAGCGCAAATGGCTATCAAATGGGGTGAAATAGGCCCACTTTGGGAGGCCGCAGCTCCTCCAAATCAGGTCCGAGAAGCACAATTCTGGTATATTTTGAAAGGGCGGATCTCTGGCTTTCAAACACTTCTCTCGGATTTTCGATTGGGCCCATATTACCGGAGCAGACAGTACCGGGGCGCACCTACCCGCCACGCCGGGGCCTTTTGGGATACAGGGTTGATCGACCCCTCGTTGGAAAGGTCTCGATCTCTACTTTTCAAGGAAACTGGAATCGGGTCGATCGGATGTAAGGAGGCGGAGCTACGTCTCCCGGAAGAGAGGCAACTTTAAAGCGCAAATGGCTATCAAATGGGGTGAAATAGGCCCACTTTGGGAGGCTGCAGCTCCTCCAAATCAGGTCCGAGAAGCACAATTCTGGTATATTTTGAAAGGGTGGATCTCTGGCTTTAAAACGCTTCTCTCGGATTTTCGATTGGGTGCATATTACCGGAGCAGACAGTACCGGCGCGCACCTACCCGCCACGCCGGGGCCTTTGGGGCTACAGGGTTGATCGACCCCTCGTTGGAAAGGTCTCGATCTCTACTTTTCAAGGAAACTGGAATCGGGTCGATTGGATGTAAGGAGGCGGAGCTACGTCTCCCGGAAGGGAGGCAACTTTAAAGCGCAAATGGCTATCAAATGGGGTGAAATAGGCCCACTTTGGGAGGCCGCAGCTCCTCCAAATCAGGTCCGAGAAGCACAATTCTGGTATATTTTGAAAGGGCGAATCTCTGGCTTTCAAACGCTTCTCTCGGATTTTCGATTGGGCCCATATTACCGGAGCAGACAGTACCGGGGCGCACCTACCCGCCACGCCGGGGCCTTTTGGGATACAGGGTTGATCGACCCCTCGTTGGAAAGGTCTCGATCTCTAATTTTCAAGGAAACTGGAATCGGGTCGATTGGATGTAAGGAGGCGGAGCTACGTCTCCCGGAAGAGAGGCAACTTTAAAGCGCAAATGGCTATCAAATGGGGTGAAATAGGCCCACTTTGGGAGGCCGCAGCTCCTCCAAATCAGGTCCGAGAAGCACAATTCTGGTATATTTTGAAAGGGCGAATCTCTGGCTTTCAAACGCTTCTCTCGGATTTTCGATTGGGCGCATATTACCGGAGCAGACAGTACCGGCGCGCACCTACCCGCCACGCCGGGGCCTTTGGGGCTACAGGGTTGATCGACCCCTCGTTGGAAAGGTCTCGATCTCTACTTTTCAAGGAAACTGGAATCGGGTCGATCGGATGTAAGGAGGCGGAGCTACGTCTCCCGGAAGAGAGGCAACTTTAAAGCGCAAATGGCTATCAAATGGGGTGAAATAGGCCCACTTTGGGAGGCCGCAGCTCCTCCAAATCAGGTCCGAGAAGCACAATTCTGGTATATTTTGAAAGGGCGGATCTCTGGCTTTCAAACACTTCTCTCGGATTTTCGATTGGGCCCATATTACCGGAGCAGACAGTACCGGCGCGCACCTACCCGCCACGCCGGGGCCTTTGGGGCTACAGGGTTGATCGACCCCTCGTTGGAAAGGTCTCGATCTCTACTTTTCAAGGAAACTGGAATCGGGTCGATCGGATGTAAGGAGGCGGAGCTACGTCTCCCGGAAGAGAGGCAACTTTAAAGCGCAAATGGCTATCAAATGGGGTGAAATAGGCCCATTTTGGGAGGCCGCAGCTCCTCCAAATCAGGTCCGAGAAGCACAATTCTGGTATATTTTGAAAGGGCGGATCTCTGGCTTTCAAAGGCTTTTCTCGGATTTTCGATTGGACGCATATTACCGGAGCAGACAGTACCGGCGCGCACCTACCCGCCACGCCGGGGCCTTTGGGGCTACAGGGTTGATCGACCCCTCGTTGGAAAGGTCTCGATCTCTACTTTTCAAGGAAACTGGAATCGGGTCGATTGGATGTAAGGAGGCGGAGCTACGTCTCCCGGAAGAGAGGCAACTATAAAGCGCAAATGGCTATCAAATGGGGTGAAATAGGCCCACTTTGGGAGGCCGCAGCTCCTCCAAATCAGGTCCGAGAAGCACAATTCTGGTATATTTTGAAAGGGCGGATCTCTGGCTTTCAAACGCTTCTCTCGGATTTTCGATTGGGCCCATATTACCGGAGCAGACAGTACCGGCGCGCACCTACCCGCCACGCCGGGGCCTTTGGGGCTACAGGGTTGATCGACCCCTCGTTGGAAAGGTCTCGATCTCTACTTTTCAAGGAAACTGGAATCGGGTCGATCGGATGTAAGGAGGCGGAGCTACGTCTCCGGAAGAGAGGCAACTTTAAAGCGCAAATGGCTATCAAATGGGGTGAAATAGGCCCACTTTGGGAGGCCGCAGCTCCTCCAAATCAGGTCCGAGAAGCACAATTCTGGTATATTTTGAAAGGGCGGATCTCTGGCTTTCAAACACTTCTCTCGGATTTTCGATTGGGCCCATATTACCGGAGCAGACAGTACCGGCGCGCACCTACCCGCCTTGCCGGGGCCTTTTGGGCTACAGGGTTGATCGACCCCTCGTTGGAAAGGTCTCGATCTCTACTTTTCAAGGAAACTGGAATCGGGTCGATCGGATGTAAGGAGGCGGAGCTACGTCTCCCGGAAGAGAGGCAACTTTAAAGCGCAAATGGCTATCAAATGGGGTGAAATAGGCCCACTTTGGGAGGCCGCAGCTCCTCCAAATCAGGTCCGAGAAGCACAATTCTGGTATATTTTGAAAGGGCGGATCTCTGGCTTTCAAACACTTCACTCGGATTTTCGATTGGGCCCATATTACCGGAGCAGACAGTACCGGCGCGCACCTACCCGCCTTGCCGGGGCCTTTTGGGCTACAGGGTTGATCGACCCCTCGTTGGAAAGGTCTCGATCTCTACTTTTCAAGGAAACTGGAATCGGGTCGATCGGATGTAAGGAGGCGGAGCTACGTCTCCCGGAAGAGAGGCAACTTTAAAGCGCAAATGGCTATCAAATGGGGTGAAATAGGCCCACTTTGGGAGGCCGCAGCTCCTCCAAATCAGGTCCGAGAAGCACAATTCTGGTATATTTTGAAAGGGCGGATCTCTGGCTTTAAAACGCTTCTCTCGGATTTTCAATTGGGCGCATATTACCGGAGCAGACAGTACCGGCGCGCACCTACCCGCCACGCCGGGGCCTTTGGGGCTACAGGGTTGATCGACCCCTCGTTGGAAAGGTCTCGATCTCTACTTTTCAAGGAAACTAGAATCGGGTCGATCGGATGTAAGGAGGCGGAGCTACGTCTCCCGGAAGAGAGGCAACTTTAAAGCGCAAATGGCTATCAAATGGGGTGAAATAGGCCCACTTTGGGAGGCCGCAGCTCCTCCAAATCAGGTCCGAGAAGCACAATTCTGGTATATTTTGAAAGGGCGGATCTCTGGCTTTAAAACGCTTCTCTCGGATTTTCGATTGGGCGCATATTACCGGAGCAGACAGTACCGGCGCGCACCTACCCGCCACGCCGGGGCCTTTGGGGCTACAGGGTTGATCGACCCCTCGTTGGAAAGGTCTCGATCTCTACTTTTCAAGGAAACTGGAATCGGGTCGATCGGATGTAAGGAGGCGGAGCTACGTCTCCCGGAAGAGAGGCAACTTTAAAGCGCAAATGGCTATCAAATGGGGTGAAATAGGCCCACTTTGGGAGGCCGCAGCTCCTCCAAATCAGGTCCGAGAAGCACAATTCTGGTATATTTTGAAAGGGCGGATCTCTGGCTTTCAAACACTTCTCTCGGATTTTCGATTGGGCCCATATTACCGGAGCAGACAGTACCGGCGCGCACCTACCCGCCACGCCGGGGCCTTTTGGGCTACAGGGTTGATCGACCCCTCGTTGGAAAGGTCTCGATCTCTACTTTTCAAGGAAACTGGAATCGGGTCGATCGGATGTAAGGAGGCGGAGCTACGTCTCCCGGAAGAGAGGCAACTTTAAAGCGCAAATGGCTATCAAATGGGGTGAAATAGGCCCACTTTGGGAGGCCGCAGCTCCTCCAAATCAGGTCCGAGAAGCACAATTCTGGTATATTTTGAAAGGGCGGATCTCTGGCTTTCAAACGCTTCTCTCGGATTTTCGATTGGGCGCATATTACCGGAGCAGACAGTACCGGCGCGCACCTACCCGCCACGCCAGGGCCTTTGGGGCTACAGGGTTGATCGACCCCTCGTTGGAAAGGTCTCGATCTCTACTTTTCAAGGAAACTGGAATCGGGTCGATCGGATGTAAGGAGGCGGAGCTACGTCTCCCGGAAGAGAGGCAACTTTAAAGCGCAAATGGCTATCAAATGGGGTGAAATAGGCCCACTTTGGGAGGCCGCAGCTCCTCCAAATCAGGTCCGAGAAGCACAATTCTGGTATATTTTGAAAGGGCGGATCTCTGGCTTTCAAACACTTCTCTCGGATTTTCGATTGGGCCCATATTACCGGAGCAGACAGTACCGGCGCGCACCTACCCGCCACGCCGGGGGCCTTTTGGGCTACAGGGTTGATCGACCCCTCGTTGGAAAGGTCTCGATCTCTACTTTTCAAGGAAACTGGAATCGGGTCGATCGGATGTAAGGAGGCGGAGCTATGTCTCCCGGAAGAGAGGCAACTTTAAAGCGCAAATGGCTATCAAATGGGGTGAAATAGGCCCACTTTGGGAGGCCGCAGCTCCTCCAAATCAGGTCCGAGAAGCACAATTCTGGTATATTTTGAAAGGGTGGATCTCTGGCTTTAAAACGCTTCTCTCGGATTTTCGATTGGGTGCATATTACCGGAGCAGACAGTACCGGCGCGCACCTACCCGCCACGCCGGGGCCTTTGGGGCTACAGGGTTGATCGACCCCTCGTTGGAAAGGTCTCGATCTCTACTTTTCAAGGAAACTGGAATCGGGTCGATCGGATGTAAGGAGGCGGAGCTACGTCTCCCGGAAGAGAGGCAACTTTAAAGCGCAAATGGCTATCAAATGGGGTGAAATAGGCCCACTTTGGGAGGCCGCAAGCTCCTCCAAATCAGGTCCGAGAAGCAGAATTCTGGTATATTTTGAAAGGGCGGATCTCTGGCTTTCAAACGCTTCTCTCGGATTTTCGATTGGGCGCATATTACCGGAGCAGACAGTACCGGTGCGCACCTACCCGCCACGCCGGGGCCTTTGGGGCTACAGGGTTGATCGACCCCTCGTTGGAAAGGTCTCGATCTCTACTTTTCAAGGAAACTGGAATCGGGTCGATCGGATGTAAGGAGGCGGAGCTACGTCTCCCGGAAGAGAGGCAACTTTAAAGCGCAAATGGCTATCAAATGGGGTGAAATAGGCCCACTTTGGGAGGCCGCAGCTCCTCCAAATCAGGTCCGAGAAGCACAATTCTGGTATATTTTGAAAGGGCGAATCTCTGGCTTTCAAACGCTTCTCTCGGATTTTCGATTGGGTGCATATTACCGGAGCAGACAGTACCGGCGCGCACCTACCCGCCACGCCGGCGCCTTTGGGGCTACAGGGTTGATCCACCCCTCGTTGGAAAGGTCTCGATCTCTACTTTTCAAGGAAACTGGAATCGGGTCGATCGGATGTAAGGAGGCGGAGCTACGTCTCCCGGAAGAGAGGCAACTTTAAAGCGCAAATGGCTATCAAATGGGGTGAAATAGGCCCACTTTGGGAGGCCGCAGCTCCTCCAAATCAGGTCCGAGAAGCACAATTCTGGTATATTTTGAAAGGGCGGATCTCTGGCTTTCAAACGCTTCTCTCGGATTTTCGATTGGGCCCATATTACCGGAGCAGACAGTACCGGCGCGCACCTACCCGCCACGCCGGGGCCTTTGGGGCTACAGGGTTGATCGACCCCTCGTTGGAAAGGTCTCGATCTCTACTTTTCAAGGAAACTGGAATCGGGTCGATAGGATGTAAGGAGGCGGAGCTACGTCTCCCGGAAGAGAGGCAACTTTAAAGCGCAAATGGCTATCAAATGGGGTGAAATAGGCCCACTTTGGGAGGCCGCAGCTCCTCCAAATCAGGTCCGAGAAGCACAATTCTGGTATATTTTGAAAGGGCGAATCTCTGGCTTTCAAACGCTTCTCTCGGATTTTCGATTGGGCGCATATTACCGGAGCAGACAGTACCGGCGCGCACCTACCCGCCACGCCGGGGCCTTTGGGGCTACAGGGTTGATCGACCCCTCGTTGGAAAGGTCTCGATCTCTACTTTTCAAGGAAACTGGAATCGGGTCGATCGGATGTAAGGAGGCGGAGCTACGTCTCCCGGAAGAGAGGCAACTTTAAAGCGCAAATGGCTATCAAATGGGGTGAAATAGGCCCACTTTGGGAGGCCGCAGCTCCTCCAAATCAGGTCCGAGAAGCACAATTCTGGTATATTTTGAAAGGGCGAATCTCTGGCTTTCAAACGCTTCTCTCGGATTTTCGATTGGGTGCATATTACCGGAGCAGACAGTACCGGCGCGCACCTACCCGCCACGCCGGGGCCTTTGGGGCTACAGGGTTGATCGACCCCTCGTTGGAAAGGTCTCGATCTCTACTTTTCAAGGAAACTGGAATCGGGTCGATCGGATGTAAGGAGGCGGAGCTACGTCTCCCGGAAGAGAGGCAACTTTAAAGCGCAAATGGCTATCAAATGGGGTGAAATAGGCCCACTTTGGGAGGCCGCAGCTCCTCCAAATCAGGTCCGAGAAGCACAATTCTGGTATATTTTGAAAGGGCGGATCTCTGGCTTTCAAACACTTCTCTCGGATTTTCGATTGGGCCCATATTACCGGAGCAGACAGTACCGGCGCGCACCTACCCGCCACGCCGGGGCCTTTGGGGCTACAGGGTTGATCGACCACTCGTTGGAAAGGTCTCGATCTCTACTTTTCAAGGAAACTGGAATCGGGTCGATCGGATGTAAGGAGGCGGAGCTACGTCTCCCGGAAGAGAGGCAACTTTAAAGCGCAAATGGCTATCAAATGGGGTGAAATAGGCCCACTTTGGGAGGCCGCAGCTCCTCCAAATCAGGTCCGAGAAGCACAATTCTGGTATATTTTGAAAGGGCGGATCTCTGGCTTTCAAAGGCTTTTCTCGGATTTTCGATTGGACGCATATTACCGGAGCAGACAGTACCGGCGCGCACCTACCCGCCACGCCGGGGCCTTTGGGGCTACAGGGTTGATCGACCCCTCGTTGGAAAGGTCTCGATCTCTACTTTTCAAGGAAACTGGAATCGGGTCGATTGGATGTAAGGAGGCGGAGCTACGTCTCCCGGAAGAGAGGCAACTTTAAAGCGCAAATGGCTATCAAATGGGGTGAAATAGGCCCACTTTGGGAGGCCGCAGCTCCTCCAAATCAGGTCCGAGAAGCACAATTCTGGTATATTTTGAAAGGGCGGATCTCTGGCTTTCAAACGCTTCTCTCGGATTTTCGATTGGGCACATATTACCGGAGCAGACAGTACCGGTGCGCACCTACCCGCCACGCCGGGGCCTTTGGGGCTACAGGGTTGATCGACCCCTCGTTGGAAAGGTCTCGATCTCTACTTTTCAAGGAAACTGGAATCGGGTCGATCGGATGTAAGGAGGCGGAGCTACGTCTCCCGGAAGAGAGGCAACTTTAAAGCGCAAATGGCTATCAAATGGGGTGAAATAGGCCCACTTTGGGAGGCCGCAGCTCCTCCAAATCATGTCCGAGAAGCACAATTCTGGTATATTTTGAAAGGGCGGATCTCTGGCTTTCAAACGCTTCTCTCGGATTTTCGATTGGGCGCATATTACCGGAGCAGACAGTACCGGCGCGCACCTACCCGCCACGCCGGGGCCTTTGGGGCTACAGGGTTGATCGACCCCTCGTTGGAAAGGTCTCGATCTCTACTTTTCAAGGAAACTGGAATCGGGTCGATCGGATGTAAGGAGGCGGAGCTACGTCTCCCGGAAGAGAGGCAACTTTAAAGCGCAAATGGCTATCAAATGGGGTGAAATAGGCCCACTTTGGGAGGCCGCAGCTCCTACAAATCAGGTCCGAGAAGCACAATTCTGGTATATTTTGAAAGGGCGGATCTCTGGCTTTCAAACGTTTCTCTCGGATTTTCGATTGGGCGCATATTACCGGAGCAGACAGTACCGGCGCGCACCTACCCGCCACGCCAGGGCCTTTGGGGCTACAGGGTTGATCGACCCCTCGTTGGAAAGGTCTCGATCTCTACTTTTCAAGGAAACTGGAATCGGGTCGATAGGATGTAAGGAGGCGGAGCTACGTCTCCCGGAAGAGAGGCAACTTTAAAGCGCAAATGGCTATCAAATGGGGTGAAATAGGCCCACTTTGGGAGGCCGCAGCTCCTCCAAATCAGGTCCGAGAAGCACAATTCTGGTATATTTTGAAAGGGCGGATCTCTGGCTTTCAAACGCTTCTCTCGGATTTTCGATTGGGCGCATATTACCGGAGCAGACAGTACCGGCGCGCACCTACCCGCCACGCCAGGGCCTTTGGGGCTACAGGGTTGATCGACCCCTCGTTGGAAAGGTCTCGATCTCTACTTTTCAAGGAAACTGGAATCGGGTCGATCGGATGTAAGGAGGCGGAGCTACGTCTCCCCGGAAGAGAGGCAACTTTAAAGCGCAAATGGCTATCAAATGGGGTGAAATAGGCCCACTTTGGGAGGCCGCAGCTCCTCCAAATCAGGTCCGAGAAGCACAATTCTGGTATATTTTGAAAGGGCGGATCTCTGGCTTTCAAACACTTCTCTCGGATTTTCGATTGGGCCCATATTACCGGAGCAGACAGTACCGGCGCGCACCTACCCGCCACGCCGGGGCCTTTTGGGCTACAGGGTTGATCGACCCCTCGTTGGAAAGGTCTCGATCTCTACTTTTCAAGGAAACTGGAATCGGGTCGATCGGATGTAAGGAGGCGGAGCTACGTCTCCCGGAAGAGAGGCAACTTTAAAGCGCAAATGGCTATCAAATGGGGTGAAATAGGCCCACTTTGGGAGGGCCGCAGCTCCTCCAAATCAGGTCCGAGAAGCACAATTCTGGTATATTTTGAAAGGGCGAATCTCTGGCTTTCAAACGCTTCTCTCGGATTTTAGATTGGGTGCATATTACCGGAGCAGACAGTACCGGCGCGCACCTACCCGCCACGCCGGGGCCTTTGGGGCTACAGGGTTGATCGACCCCTCGTTGGAAAGGTCTCGATCTCTACTTTTCAAGGAAACTGGAATCGGGTCGATCGGATGTAAGGAGGCGGAGCTACGTCTCCCGGAAGAGAGGCAACTTTAAAGCGCAAATGGCTATCAAATGGGGTGAAATAGGCCCACTTTGGGAGGCCGCAGCTCCTCCAAATCAGGGTCCGAGAAGCACAATTCTGGTATATTTTGAAAGGGCGGATCTCTGGCTTTAAAACGCTTCTCTCGGATTTTCGATTGGGCGCATATTACCGGAGCAGACAGTACCGGCGCGCACCTACCCGCCACGCCGGGGCCTTTGGGGCTACAGGGTTGATCGACCCCTCGTTGGAAAGGTCTCGATCTCTACTTTTCAAGGAAACTGGAATCGGGTCGATCGGATGTAAGGAGGCGGAGCTACGTCTCCCGGAAGAGAGGCAACTTTAAAGCGCAAATGGCTATCAAATGGGGTGAAATAGGCCCACTTTGGGAGGCCGCAGCTCCTCCAAATCAGGTCCGAGAAGCACAATTCTGGTATATTTTGAAAGGGCGGATCTCTGGCTTTCAAACACTTCTCTCGGATTTTCGATTGGGCCCATATTACCGGAGCAGACAGTACCGGCGGCACCTACCCGCCACGCCGGGGCCTTTTGGGCTACAGGGTTGATCGACCCCTCGTTGGAAAGGTCTCGATCTCTACTTTTCAAGGAAACTGGAATCGGGTCGATCGGATGTAAGGAGGCGGAGCTATGTCTCCCGGAAGAGAGGCAACTTTAAAGCGCAAATGGCTATCAAATGGGGTGAAATAGGCCCACTTTGGGAGGCCGCAGCTCCTCCAAATCAGGTCCGAGAAGCACAATTCTGGTATATTTTGAAAGGGTGGATCTCTGGCTTTAAAACGCTTCTCTCGGATTTTCGATTGGGTGCATATTACCGGAGCAGACAGTACCGGCGCGCACCTACCCGCCACGCCGGGGCCTTTGGGGCTACAGGGTTGATCGACCCCCTCGTTGGAAAGGTCTCGATCTCTACTTTTCAAGGAAACTGGAATCGGGTCGATTGGATGTAAGGAGGCGGAGCTACGTCTCCCGGAAGAGAGGCAACTTTAAAGCGCAAATGGCTATCAAATGGGGGTGAAATAGGCCCACTTTGGGAGGCCGCAGCTCCTCCAAATCAGGTCCGAGAAGCAGAATTCTGGTATATTTTGAAAGGGCGGATCTCTGGCTTTCAAACGCTTCTCTCGGATTTTCGATTGGGCGCATATTACCGGAGCAGACAGTACCGGTGCGCACCTACCCGCCACGCCGGGGCCTTTGGGGCTACAGGGTTGATCGACCCCTCGTTGGAAAGGTCTCGATCTCTACTTTTCAAGGAAACTGGAATCGGGTCGATCGGATGTAAGGAGGCGGAGCTACGTCTCCCGGAAGAGAGGCAACTTTAAAGCGCAAATGGCTATCAAATGGGGTGAAATAGGCCCACTTTGGGAGGCCGCAGCTCCTCCAAATCAGGTCCGAGAAGCACAATTCTGGTATATTTTGAAAGGGCGAATCTCTGGCTTTCAAACGCTTCTCGGATTTTCGATTGGGTGCATATTACCGGAGCAGACAGTACCGGCGCGCACCTACCCGCCACGCCGGGGCCTTTGGGGCTACAGGGTTGATCCGACCCCTCGTTGGAAAGGTCTCGATCTCTACTTTTCAAGGAAACTGGAATCGGGTCGATCGGATGTAAGGAGGCGAGCTACGTCTCCCGGAAGAGAGGCAACTTTAAAGCGCAAATGGCTATCAAATGGGGTGAAATAGGCCCACTTTGGGAGGCCGCAGCTCCTCCAAATCAGGTCCGAGAAGCACAATTCTGGTATATTTTGAAAGGGCGGATCTCTGGCTTTCAAACGCTTCTCTCGGATTTTCGATTGGGCCCATATTACCGGAGCAGACAGTACCGGCGCGCACCTACCCGCCACGCCGGGGCCTTTGGGGCTACAGGGTTGATCGACCCCTCGTTGGAAAGGTCTCGATCTCTACTTTTCAAGGAAACTGGAATCGGGTCGATAGGATGTAAGGAGGCGGAGCTACGTCTCCCGGAAGAGAGGCAACTTTAAAGCGCAAATGGCTATCAAATGGGGTGAAATAGGCCCACTTTGGGAGGCCGCAGCTCCTCCAAATCAGGTCCGAGAAGCACAATTCTGGTATATTTTGAAAGGGCGGATCTCTGGCTTTCAAACACTTCTCTCGGATTTTCGATTGGGCCCATATTACCGGAGCAGACAGTACCGGCGCGCACCTACCCGCCACGCCGGGGCCTTTTGGGCTACAGGGTTGATCGACCCCTCGTTGGAAAGGTCTCGATCTCTACTTTTCAGGAAACTGGAATCGGGTCGATCGGATGTAAGGAGGCGGAGCTACGTCTCCCGGAAGAGAGGGCAACTTTAAAGCGCAAATGGCTATCAAATGGGGTGAAATAGGCCCACTTTGGGAGGCTGCAGCTCCTCCAAATCAGGTCCGAGAAGCACAATTCTGGTATATTTTGAAAGGGTGGATCTCTGGCTTTAAAACGCTTCTCTCGGATTTTCGATTGGGTGCATATTACCGGAGCAGACAGTACCGGCGCGCACCTACCCGCCACGCCGGGGCCTTTGGGCTACAGGGTTGATCGACCCCTCGTTGGAAAGGTCTCGATCTCTACTTTTCAAGGAAACTGGAATCGGGTCGATTGGATGTAAGGAGGCGGAGCTACGTCTCCCGGAAGAGAGGCAACTTTAAAGCGCAAATGGCTATCAAATGGGGTGAAATAGGCCCACTTTGGGAGGCCGCAGCTCCTCCAAATCAGGTCCGAGAAGCACAATTCTGGTATATTTTGAAAGGGCGAATCTCTGGCTTTCAAACGCTTCTCTCGGATTTTCGATTGGGCGCATATTACCGGAGCAGACAGTACCGGCGCGCACCTACCCGCCACGCCGGGGCCTTTGGGGCTACAGGGTTGATCGACCCCTCGTTGGAAAGGTCTCGATCTCTACTTTTCAAGGAAACTGGAATCGGGTCGATCGGATGTAAGGAGGCGGAGCTAACGTCTCCCGGAAGAGAGGCAACTTTAAAGCGCAAATGGCTATCAAATGGGGTGAAATAGGCCCACTTTGGGAGGCCGCAGCTCCTCCAAATCAGGTGCGAGAAGCACAATTCTGGTATATTTTGAAAGGGCGAATCTCTGGCTTTCAAACGCTTCTCTCGGATTTTCGATTGGGTGCATATTACCGGAGCAGACAGTACCGGCGCGCACCTACCCGCCACGCCGGGGCCTTTGGGGCTACAGGGTTGATCGACCCCTCGTTGGAAAGGTCTCGATCTCTACTTTTCAAGGAAACTGGAATCGGGTCGATCGGATGTAAGGAGGCGGAGCTACGTCTCCCGGAAGAGAGGCAACTTTAAAGCGCAAATGGGCTATCAAATGGGGTGAAATAGGCCCACTTTGGGAGGCCGCAGCTCCTCCAAATCAGGTCCGAGAAGCACAATTCTGGTATATTTTGAAAGGGCGGATCTCTGGCTTTCAAACACTTCTCTCGGATTTTCGATTGGGCCATATTACCGGAGCAGACAGTACCGGCGCGCACCTACCCGCCTTGCCGGGGCCTTTTGGGCTACAGGGTTGATCGACCCCTCGTTGGAAAGGTCTCGATCTCTACTTTTCAAGGAAACTGGAATCGGGTCGATCGGATGTAAGGAGGCGGAGCTACGTCTCCCGGAAGAGAGGCAACTTTAAAGCGCAAATGGCTATCAAATGGGGTGAAATAGGCCCACTTTGGGAGGCCGCAGCTCCTCCAAATCATGTCCGAGAAGCACAATTCTGGTATATTTTGAAAGGGCGGATCTCTGGCTTTCAAACGCTTCTCTCAGATTTTCGATTGGGCGCATATTACCGGAGCAGACAGTACCGGCGCGCACCTACCCGCCACGCCGGGGCCTTTGGGGCTACAGGGTTGATCGACCCCTCGTTGGAAAGGTCTCGATCTCTACTTTTCAAGGAAACTGGAATCGGGTCGATCGGATGTAAGGAGGCGGAGCTACGTCTCCGGAAGAGAGGCAACTTTAAAGCGCAAATGGCTATCAAATGGGGTGAAATAGGCCCACTTTGGGAGGCCGCAGCTCCTCCAAATCAGGTCCGAGAAGCACAATTCTGGTATATTTTGAAAGGGCGGATCTCTGGCTTTCAAACACTTCTCTCGGATTTTCGATTGGGCCCATATTACCGGAGCAGACAGTACCGGGGCGCACCTACCCGCCACGCCGGGGCCTTTTGGGCTACAGGGTTGATCGACCCCTCGTTGGAAAGGTCTCGATCTCTACTTTTCAAGGAAACTGGAATCGGGTCGATCGGATGTAAGGAGGCGGAGCTACGTCTCCCGGAAGAGAGGCAACTTTTAAAGCGCAAATGGCTATCAAATGGGGGTGAAATAGGCCCACTTTGGGAGGCCGCAGCTCCTCCAAATCAGGTCCGAGAAGCACAATTCTGGTATATTTTGAAAGGGTGGATCTCTGGCTTTAAAACGCTTCTCTCGGATTTTCGATTGGGTGCATATTACCGGAGCAGACAGTACCGGCGCGCACCTACCCGCCACACCGGGGCCTTTGGGGCTACAGGGTTGATCGACCCCTCGTTGGAAAGGTCTCGATCTCTACTTTTCAAGGAAACTGGAATCGGGTCGATTGGATGTAAGGAGGCGGAGCTACGTCTCCCGGAAGAGAGGCAACTTTAAAGCGCAAATGGCTATCAAATGGGGTGAAATAGGCCCACTTTGGGAGGCCGCAGCTCCTCCAAATCAGGTCCGAGAAGCACAATTCTGGTATATTTTGAAAGGGCGAATCTCTGGCTTTCAAACGCTTCTCTCGGATTTTCGATTGGGCGCATATTACCGGAGCAGACAGTACCGGCGCGCACCTACCCGCCACGCCGGGGCCTTTGGGGCTACAGGGTTGATCGACCCCTCGTTGGAAAGGTCTCGATCTCTACTTTTCAAGGAAACTGGAATCGGGTCGATCGGATGTAAGGAGGCGGAGCTACGTCTCCGGAAGAGAGGCAACTTTAAAGCGCAAATGGCTATCAAATGGGGTGAAATAGGCCCACTTTGGGAGGCCGCAGCTCCTCCAAATCAGGCCCGTGAAGCACAATTCTGGTATATTTTGAAAGGGCGGATCTCTGGCTTTCAAACACTTCTCTCGGATTTTCGATTGGGCCCATATTACCGGAGCAGACAGTACCGGCGCGCACCTACCCGCCACGCCGGGGCCTTTGGGGCTACAGGGTTGATCGACCCCTCGTTGGAAAGGTCTCGATCTCTACTTTTCAAGGAAACTGGAATCGGGTCGATCGGATGTAAGGAGGCGGAGCTACGTTCTCCCGGAAGAGAGGCAACTTTAAAGTGCAAATGGCTATCAAATGGGGTGAAATAGGCCCACTTTGGGAGGCCGCAGCTCCTCCAAATCAGGTCCGAGAAGCACAATTCTGGTATATTTTGAAAGGGCGGATCTCTGGCTTTAAAACGCTTTTCTCGGATTTTCGATTGGACGCATATTACCGGAGCAGACAGTACCGGCGCGCACCTACCCGCCACGCCGGGGCCTTTGGGGCTACAGGGTTGATCGACCCCTCGTTGGAAAGGTCTCGATCTCTACTTTTCAAGGAAACTGGAATCGGGTCGATCGGATGTAAGGAGGCGGAGCTACGTCTCCCGGAAGAGAGGCAACTTTAAAGCGCAAATGGCTATCAAATGGGGTGAAATAGGCCCACTTTGGGAGGCCGCAGCTCCTCCAAATCAGGTCCGAGAAGCACAATTCTGGTATATTTTGAAAGGGCGGATCTCTGGCTTTCAAACGTTTCTCTCGGATTTTCGATTGGGCGCATATTACCGGAGCAGACAGTACCGGCGCGCACCTACCCGCCACGCCGGGGCCTTTGGGGCTACAGGGTTGATCGACCCCTCGTTGGAAAGGTCTCGATCTCTACTTTTCAAGGAAACTGGAATCGGGTCGATCGGATGTAAGGAGGCGTTGCTACGTCTCCGGAAGAGAGGCAACTTTAAAGCGCAAATGGCTATCAAATGGGGTGAAATAGGCCCACTTTGGGAGGCCGCAGCTCCTCCAAATCAGGTCCCGTGAAGCACAATTCTGGTATATTTTGAAAGGGCGGATCTCTGGCTTTCAAACACTTCTCTCGGGTTTTCGATTGGGCCATATTACCGGAGCAGACAGTACCGGCGCGCACCTACCCGCCACGCCGGGGCCTTTGGGGCTACAGGGTTGATCGACCCCTCGTTGGAAAGGTCTCGATCTCTACTTTTCAAGGAAACTGGAATCGGGTCGATCGGATGTAAGGAGGCGGAGCTACGTCTCCCGGAAGAGAGGCAACTTTAAAGCGCAAATGGCTATCAAATGGGGTGAAATAGGCCCACTTTGGGAGGCCGCAGCTCCTCCAAATCAGGTCCGAGAAGCACAATTCTGGTATATTTTGAAAGGGCGGATCTCTGGCTTTAAAACGCTTTTCTCGGATTTTCGATTGGACGCATATTACCGGAGCAGACAGTACCGGCGCGCACCTACCCGCCACGCCGGGGCCTTTGGGGCTACAGGGTTGATCGACCCCTCGTTGGAAAGGTCTCGATCTCTACTTTTCAAGGAAACTGGAATCGGGTCGATCGGATGTAAGGAGGCGGAGCTACGTCTCCCGGAAGAGAGGCAACTTTAAAGCGCAAATGGCTATCAAATGGGGTGAAATAGGCCCACTTTGGGAGGCCGCAGCTCCTCCAAATCAGGTCCGAGAAGCACAATTCTGGTATATTTTGAAAGGGCGGATCTCTGGCTTTCAAACGCTTTCTCTCGGATTTTCGATTGGGCGCATATTACCGGAGCAGACAGTACCGGCGCGCACCTACCCGCCACGCCGGGGCCTTTGGGGCTACAGGGTTGATCGACCCCTCGTTGGAAAGGTCTCGATCTCTACTTTTCAAGGAAACTGGAATCGGGTCGATCGGATGTAAGGAGGCGTTGCTACGTCTCCCGGAAGAGAGGCAACTTTAAAGCGCAAATGGCTATCAAATGGGGTGAAATAGGCCCACTTTGGGAGGCCGCAGCTCCTCCAAATCAGGTCCGAGAAGCACAATTCTGGTATATTTTGAAAGGGCGGATCTCTGGCTTTCAAACGCTTCTCTCGGATTTTCGATTGGGCGCATATTACCGGAGCAGACAGTACCGGCGCGCACCTACCCGCCACGCCGGGGCCTTTGGGGCTACAGGGTTGATCGACCCCTCGTTGGAAAGGTCTCGATCTCTACTTTTCAAGGAAACTGGAATCGGGTCGATCGGATGTAAGGAGGCGGAGCTACGTCTCCCGGAAGAGAGGCAACTTTAAAGCGCAAATGGCTATCAAATGGGGTGAAATAGGCCCACTTTGGGAGGCCGCAGCTCCTCCAAATCAGGTCCGAGAAGCACAATTCTGGTATATTTTAAAAGGGCGGATCTCTGGCTTTAAAACGCTTCTCTCGGATTTTCGATTGGGCGCATATTACCGGAGCAGACAGTACCGGCGCGCACCTACCCGCAACGCCGGGGCCTTTGGGGCTACAGGGTTGATCGACCCCTCGTTGGAAAGGTCTCGATCTCTACTTTTCAAGGAAACTGGAATCGGGTCGATCGGATGTAAGGAGGCGGAGCTACGTCTCCCGGAAGAGAGGCAACTTTAAAGCGCAAATGGCTATCAAATGGGGTGAAATAGGCCCACTTTGGGAGGCCGCAGCTCCTCCAAATCAGGTCCGAGAAGCACAATTCTGGTATATTTTGAAAGGGCGGATCTCTGGCTTTAAAACGCTTCTCTCGGATTTTCGATTGGGCGCATATTACCGGAGCAGACAGTACCGGCGCGCACCTACCCGCCACGCCGGGGCCTTTGGGGCTACAGGGTTGATCGACCCCTCGTTGGAAAGGTCTCGATCTCTACTTTTCAAGGAAACTGGAATCGGGTCGATCGGATGTAAGGAGGCGGAGCTACGTCTCCCGGAAGAGAGGCAACTTTAAAGCGCAAATGGCTATCAAATGGGGTGAAATAGGCCCACTTTGGGAAGGCCGCAGCTCCTCCAAATCAGGTCCGAGAAGCACAATTCTGGTATATTTTGAAAGGGCGGATCTCTGGCTTTCAAACGCTTCTCTCGGATTTTCGATTGGGCGCATATTACCGGAGCAGACAGTACCGGCGCGCACCTACCCGCCACGCCGGGGCCTTTGGGGCTACAGGGTTGATCGAACCCCTCGTTGGAAAGGTCTCGATCTCTACTTTTCAAGGAAACTGGAATCGGGTCGATCGGATGTAAGGAGGCGGAGCTACGTCTCCCGGAAGAGAGGCAACTTTAAAGCGCAAATGGCTATCAAATGGGGTGAAATAGGCCCACTTTGGGAGGCCGCAGCTCCTCCAAATCAGGTCCGAGAAGCACAATTCTGGTATATTTTGAAAGGGCGGATCTCTGGCTTTCAAACGCTTCTCTCGGATTTTCGATTGGGCGCATATTACCGGAGCAGACAGTACCGGCGCGCACCTACCCGCCACGCCGGGGCCTTTGGGGCTACAGGGTTGATCGACCCCTCGTTGGAAAGGTCTCGATCTCTACTTTTCAAGGAAACTGGAATCGGGTCGATCGTATGTAAGGAGGCGGAGCTACGTCTCCCGGAAGAGAGGCAACTTTAAAGCGCAAATGGCTATCAAATGGGGTGAAATAGGCACACTTTGGGAGGCCGCAGCTCCTCCAAATCAGGTCCGAGAAGCACAATTCTGGTATATTTTGAAAGGGCGGATCTCTGGCTTTAAAACGCTTCTCTCGGATTTTCGATTGGGCGCATATTACCGGAGCAGACAGTACCGGCGCGCACCTACCCGCCACGCCGGGGCCTTTGGGGCTACAGGGTTGATCGACCCCTCGTTGGAAAGGTCTCGATCTCTACTTTTCAAGGAAACTGGAATCGGGTCGATCGGATGTAAGGAGGCGGAGCTACGTCTCCCGGAAGAGAGGCAACTTTAAAGCGCAAATGGCTATCAAATGGGGTGAAATAGGCCCAATTTGGGAGGCCGCAGCTCTCCAAATCAGGTCCGAGAAGCACAATTCTGGTATATTTTGAAAGGGCGGATCTCTGGCTTTAAAACGCTTCTCTCGGATTTTCGATTGGGCGCATATTACCGGAGCAGACAGTACCGGCGCGCACCTACCCGCCACGCCAGGGCCTTTGGGGCTACAGGGTTGATCGACCCCTCGTTGGAAAGGTCTCGATCTCTACTTTTCAAGGAAACTGGAATCGGGTCGATCGGATGTAAGGAGGCGGAGCTACGTCTCCCGGAAGAGAGGCAACTTTAAAGCGCAAATGGATATCAAATGGGGTGAAATAGGCCCACTTTGGGAGGCCGCAGCTCCTCCAAATCAGGTCCGAGAAGCACAATTCTGGTATATTTTGAAAGGGCGGATCTCTGGCTTTCAAACGCTTCTCTCGGATTTTCGATTGGGCCCATATTACCGGAGCAGACAGTACCGGCGCGCACCTACCCGCCACGCCGGGGCCTTTTGGGCTACAGGGTTGATCGACCCCTCGTTGGAAAGGTCTCGATCTCTACTTTTCAAGGAAACTGGAATCGGGTCGATCGGATGTAAGGAGGCGGAGCTACGTCTCCCGGAAGAGAGGCAACTTTAAAGCGCAAATGGCTATCAAATGGGGTGAAATAGGCCCACTTTGGGAGGCCGCAGCTCCTCCAAATCAGGTCCGAGAAGCACAATTCTGGTATATTTTGAAAGGGCGGATCTCTGGCTTTCAAACGCTTCTCTCGGATTTTCGATTGGGCGCATATTACCGGAGCAGACAGTACCGGCGCGCACCTACCCGCCACGCCGGGGCCTTTGGGGCTACAGGGTTGATCGACCCCTCGTTGGAAAGGTCTCGATCTCTACTTTTCAAGGAAACTGGAATCGGGTCGATCGGATGTAAGGAGGCGGAGCTACGTCTCCCGGAAGAGAGGCAACTTTAAAGCGCAAATGGCTATCAAATGGGGTGAAATAGGCCCACTTTGGGAGGCCGCAGCTCCTCCAAATCAGGTCCGAGAAGCACAATTCTGGTATATTTTGAAAGGGCGGATCTCTGGCTTTCAAACGTTTCTCTCGGATTTTCGATTGGGCGCATGTTACCGGAGCAGACAGTACCGGCGCGCACCTACCCGCCACGCCGGGGCCTTTGGGGCTATAGGGTTGATCGACCCCTCGTTGGAAAGGTCTCGATCTCTACTTTTCAAGGAAACTGGAATCGGGTCGATCGGATGTAAGGAGGCGTTGCTACGTCTCCCGGAAGAGAGGCAACTTTAAAGCGCAAATGGCTATCAAATGGGGTGAAATAGGCCCACTTTGGGAGGCCGCAGCTCCTCCAAATCAGGTCCGAGAAGCACAATTCTGGTATATTTTGAAAGGGCGGATCTCTGGCTTTCAAACGCTTCTCTCGGATTTTCGATTGGGCGCATATTACCGGAGCAGACAGTACCGGCGCGCACCTACCCGCCACGCCGGGGCCTTTGGGGCTACAGGGTTGATCGACCCCTCGTTGGAAAGGTCTCGATCTCTACTTTTCAAGGAAACTGGAATCGGGTCGATCGGATGTAAGGAGGCGGAGCTACGTCTCCCGGAAGAGAGGCAACTTTAAAGCGCAAATGGCTATCAAATGGGGTGAAATAGGCCCACTTTGGGAGGCCGCAGCTCCTCCAAATCAGGTCCGAGAAGCACGATTCTGGTATATTTTGAAAGGGCGGATCTCTGGCTTTAAAACGCTTCTCTCGGATTTTCGATTGGGCGCATATTACCGGAGCAGACAGTACCGGCGCGCACTTACCCGCCACGCCGGGGCCTTTGGGGCTACAGGGTTGATCGACCCCTCGTTGGAAAGGTCTCGATCTCTACTTTTCAAGGAAACTGGAATCGGGTCGATCGGATGTAAGGAGGCGGAGCTACGTCTCCCGGAAGAGAGGCAACTTTAAAGCGCAAATGGCTATCAAATGGGGTGAAATAGGCCCACTTTGGGAGGCCGCAGCTCCTCCAAATCAGGTCCGAGAAGCACAATTCTGGTATATTTTGAAAGGGCGGATCTCTGGCTTTAAAACGCTTCTCTCGGATTTTCGATTGGGCGCATATTACCGGAGCAGACAGTACCGGCGCGCACCTACCCGCCACGCCGGGGCCTTTGGGGCTACAGGGTTGATCGACCCCTCGTTGGAAAGGTCTCGATCTCTACTTTTCAAGGAAACTGGAATCGGGTCGATCGGATGTAAGGAGGCGGAGCTACGTCTCCCGGAAGAGAGGCAACTTTAAAGCGCAAATGGCTATCAAATGGGGTGAAATAGGCCCACTTTGGGAGGCCGCAGCTCCTCCAAATCAGGTCCGAGAAGCACAATTCTGGTATATTTTGAAAGGGCGGATCTCTGGCTTTAAAACGCTTCTCTCGGATTTTCGATTGGGCCCATATTACCGGAGCAGACAGTACCGGCGCTCACCTACCCGCCACGCCGGGGCCTTTGGGGCTACAGGGTTGATCGACCCCTCGTTGGAAAGGTCTCGATCTCTACTTTTCAAGGAAACTGGAATCGGGTCGATCGGATGTAAGGAGGCGGAGCTACGTCTCCCGGAAGAGAGGCAACTTTAAAGCGCAAATGGCTATCAAATGGGGTGAAATAGGCCCACTTTGGGAGGCCGCAGCTCCTCCAAATCAGGTCCGAGAAGCACAATTCTGGTATATTTTGAAAGGGCGGATCTCTGGCTTTCAAACGCTTCTCTCGGATTTTCGATTGGGCGCATGTTACCGGAGCAGACAGTACCGGCGCGCACCTACCCGCCACGCCGGGGCCTTTGGGGCTATAGGGTTGATCGACCCCTCGTTGGAAAGGTCTCGATCTCTACTTTTCAAGGAAACTGGAATCGGGTCGATCGGATGTAAGGAGGCGTTGCTACGTCTCCCGGAAGAGAGGCAACTTTAAAGCGCAAATGGCTATCAAATGGGGTGAAATAGGCCCACTTTGGGAGGCCGCAGCTCCTCCAAATCAGGTCCGAGAAGCACAATTCTGGTATATTTTGAAAGGGCGGATCTCTGGCTTTCAAACGCTTCTCTCGGATTTTCGATTGGGCGCATATTACCGGAGCAGACAGTACCGGCGCGCACCTACCCGCCACGCCGGGGCCTTTGGGGCTACAGGGTTGATCGACCCCTCGTTGGAAAGGTCTCGATCTCTACTTTTCAAGGAAACTGGAATCGGGTCGATCGGATGTAAGGAGGCGGAGCTACGTCTCCCGGAAGAGAGGCAACTTTAAAGCGCAAATGGCTATCAAATGGGGTGAAATAGGCCCACTTTGGGAGGCCGCAGCTCCTCCAAATCAGGTCCGAGAAGCACGATTCTGGTATATTTTGAAAGGGCGGATCTCTGGCTTTAAAACGCTTCTCTCGGATTTTCGATTGGGCGCATATTACCGGAGCAGACAGTACCGGCGCGCACTTACCCGCCACGCCGGGGCCTTTGGGGCTACAGGGTTGATCGACCCCTCGTTGGAAAGGTCTCGATCTCTACTTTTCAAGGAAACTGGAATCGGGTCGATCGGATGTAAGGAGGCGGAGCTACGTCTCCCGGAAGAGAGGCAACTTTAAAGCGCAAATGGCTATCAAATGGGGTGAAATAGGCCCACTTTGGGAGGCCGCAGCTCCTCCAAATCAGGTCCGAGAAGCACAATTCTGGTATATTTTGAAAGGGCGGATCTCTGGCTTTAAAACGCTTCTCTCGGATTTTCGATTGGGCGCATATTACCGGAGCAGACAGTACCGGCGCGCACCTACCCGCCACGCCGGGGCCTTTGGGGCTACAGGGTTGATCGACCCCTCGTTGGAAAGGTCTCGATCTCTACTTTTCAAGGAAACTGGAATCGGGTCGATCGGATGTAAGGAGGCGGAGCTACGTCTCCCGGAAGAGAGGCAACTTTAAAGCGCAAATGGCTATCAAATGGGGTGAAATAGGCCCACTTTGGGAGGCCGCAGCTCCTCCAAATCAGGTCCGAGAAGCACAATTCTGGTATATTTTGAAAGGGCGGATCTCTGGCTTTAAAACGCTTCTCTCGGATTTTCGATTGGGCCCATATTACCGGAGCAGACAGTACCGGCGCTCACCTACCCGCCACGCCGGGGCCTTTGGGGCTACAGGGTTGATCGACCCCTCGTTGGAAAGGTCTCGATCTCTACTTTTCAAGGAAACTGGAATCGGGTCGATCGGATGTAAGGAGGCGGAGCTACGTCTCCCGGAAGAGAGGCAACTTTAAAGCGCAAATGGCTATCAAATGGGGTGAAATAGGCCCACTTTGGGAGGCCGCAGCTCCTCCAAATCAGGTCCGAGAAGCACAATTCTGGTATATTTTGAAAGGGCGGATCTCTGGCTTTCAAACGCTTCTCTCGGATTTTCGATTGGGCGCATGTTACCGGAGCAGACAGTACCGGCGCGCACCTACCCGCCACGCCGGGGCCTTTGGGGCTATAGGGTTGATCGACCCCTCGTTGGAAAGGTCTCGATCTCTACTTTTCAAGGAAACTGGAATCGGGTCGATCGGATGTAAGGAGGCGTTGCTACGTCTCCCGGAAGAGAGGCAACTTTAAAGCGCAAATGGCTATCAAATGGGGTGAAATAGGCCCACTTTGGGAGGCCGCAGCTCCTCCAAATCAGGTCCGAGAAGCACAATTCTGGTATATTTGAAAGGGCGGATCTCTGGCTTTCAAACGCTTCTCTCGGATTTTCGATTGGGCGCATATTACCGGAGCAGACAGTACCGGCGCGCACCTACCCGCCACGCCGGGGCCTTTGGGGCTACAGGGTTGATCGACCCCTCGTTGGAAAGGTCTCGATCTCTACTTTTCAAGGAAACTGGAATCGGGTCGATCGGATGTAAGGAGGCGGAGCTACGTCTCCCGGAAGAGAGGCAACTTTAAAGCGCAAATGGCTATCAAATGGGGTGAAATAGGCCCACTTTGGGAGGCCGCAGCTCCTCCAAATCAGGTCCGAGAAGCACGATTCTGGTATATTTTGAAAGGGCGGATCTCTGGCTTTAAAACGCTTCTCTCGGATTTTCGATTGGGCGCATATTACCGGAGCAGACAGTACCGGCGCGCACTTACCCGCCACGCCGGGGCCTTTGGGGCTACAGGGTTGATCGACCCCTCGTTGGAAAGGTCTCGATCTCTACTTTTCAAGGAAACTGGAATCGGGTCGATCGGATGTAAGGAGGCGGAGCTACGTCTCCCGGAAGAGAGGCAACTTTAAAGCGCAAATGGCTATCAAATGGGGTGAAATAGGCCCACTTTGGGAGGCCGCAGCTCCTCCAAATCAGGTCCGAGAAGCACAATTCTGGTATATTTTGAAAGGGCGGATCTCTGGCTTTAAAACGCTTCTCTCGGATTTTCGATTGGGCGCATATTACCGGAGCAGACAGTACCGGCGCGCACCTACCCGCCACGCCGGGGCCTTTGGGGCTACAGGGTTGATCGACCCCTCGTTGGAAAGGTCTCGATCTCTACTTTTCAAGGAAACTGGAATCGGGTCGATCGGATGTAAGGAGGCGGAGCTACGTCTCCCGGAAGAGAGGCAACTTTAAAGCGCAAATGGCTATCAAATGGGGTGAAATAGGCCCACTTTGGGAGGCCGCAGCTCCTCCAAATCAGGTCCGAGAAGCACAATTCTGGTATATTTTGAAAGGGCGGATCTCTGGCTTTAAAACGCTTCTCTCGGATTTTCGATTGGGCCCATATTACCGGAGCAGACAGTACCGGCGCGCACCTACCCGCCACGCCGGGGCCTTTGGGGCTACAGGGTTGATCGACCCCTCGTTGGAAAGGTCTCGATCTCTACTTTTCAAGGAAACTGGAATCGGGTCGATCGGATGTAAGGAGGCGGAGCTACGTCTCCCGGAAGAGAGGCAACTTTAAAGCGCAAATGGCTATCAAATGGGGTGAAATAGGCCCACTTTGGGAGGCCGCAGCTCCTCCAAATCAGGTCCGAGAAGCACAATTCTGGTATATTTTGAAAGGGCGGATCTCTGGCTTTAAAACGCTTCTCTCGGATTTTCTATTGGGCGCATATTACCGGAGCAGACAGTACCGGCGCGCACCTACCCGCCACGCCGGGGCCTTTGGGGCTACAGGGTTGATCGACCCCTCGTTGGAAAGGTCTCGATCTCTACTTTTCAAGGAAACTGGAATCGGGTCGATCGGATGTAAGGAGGCGGAGCTACGTCTCCCGGAAGAGAGGCAACTTTAAAGCGCAAATGGCTATCAAATGGGGTGAAATAGGCCCACTTTGGGAGTCCGCAGCTCCTCCAAATCAGGTCCGAGAAGCACAATTCTGGTATATTTTGAAAGGGCGGATATCTGGCTTTAAAACGCTTCTCTCGGATTTTCGATTGGGCGCATATTACCGGAGCAGACAGTACCGGCGCGCACCTACCCGCCACGCCGGGGCCTTTGGGGCTACAGGGTTGATCGACCCCTCGTTGGAAAGGTCTCGATCTCTACTTTTCAAGGAAACTGGAATCGGGTCGATCGGATGTAAGGAGGCGGAGCTACGTCTCCCGGAAGAGAGGCAACTTTAAAGCGCAAATGGCTATCAAATGGGGTGAAATAGGCCCACTTTGGGAGCCGCAGCTCCTCCAAATCAGGTCCGAGAAGCACAATTCTGGTATATTTTGAAAGGGCGGATCTCTGGCTTTCAAACGCTTCTCTCGGATTTTCGATTGGGCGCATATTACCGGAGCAGACAGTACCGGCGCGCACCTACCCGCCACGCCGGGGCCTTTGGGGCTACAGGGTTGATCGACCCCTCGTTGGAAAGGTCTCGATCTCTACTTTTCAAGGAAACTGGAATCGGGTCGATCGTATGTAAGGAGGCGGAGCTACGTCTCCCGGAAGAGAGGCAACTTTAAAGCGCAAATGGCTATCAAATGGGGTGAAATAGGCCCACTTTGGGAGGCCGCAGCTCCTCCAAATCAGGTCCGAGAAGCACAATTCTGGTATATTTTGAAAGGGCGGATCTCTGGCTTTAAAACGCTTCTCTCGGATTTTCGATTGGGCGCATATTACCGGAGCAGACAGTACCGGTGCGCACCTACCCGCCACGCCGGGGCCTTTGGGGCTACAGGGTTGATCGACCCCTCGTTGGAAAGGTCTCGATCTCTACTTTTCAAGGAAACTGGAATCGGGTCGATCGGATGTAAGGAGGCGGAGCTACGTCTCCCGGAAGAGAGGCAACTTTAAAGCGCAAATGGCTATCAAATGGGGTGAAATAGGCCCACTTTGGGAGTCCGCAGCTCCTCCAAATCAGGTCCGAGAAGCACAATTCTGGTATATTTTGAAAGGGCGGATATCTGGCTTTAAAACGCTTCTCTCGGATTTTCGATTGGGCGCATATTACCGGAGCAGACAGTACCGGCGCGCACCTACCCGCCACGCCGGGGCCTTTGGGGCTACAGGGTTGATCGACCCCTCGTTGGAAAGGTCTCGATCTCTACTTTTCAAGGAAACTGGAATCGGGTCGATCGGATGTAAGGAGGCGGAGCTACGTCTCCCGGAAGAGAGGCAACTTTAAAGCGCAAATGGCTATCAAATGGGGTGAAATAGGCCCACTTTGGGAGTCCGCAGCTCCTCCAAATCAGGTCCGAGAAGCACAATTCTGGTATATTTTGAAAGGGCGGATATCTGGCTTTAAAACGCTTCTCTCGGATTTTCGATTGGGCGCATATTACCGGAGCAGACAGTACCGGCGCGCACCTACCCGCCACGCCGGGGCCTTTGGGGCTACAGGGTTGATCGACCCCTCGTTGGAAAGGACTCGATCTCTACTTTTCAAGGAAACTGGAATCGGGTCGATCGGATGTAAGGAGGCGGAGCTACGTCTCCCGGAAGAGAGGCAACTTTAAAGCGCAAATGGCTATCAAATGGGGTGAAATAGGCCCACTTTGGGAGTCCGCAGCTCCTCCAAATCAGGTCCGAGAAGCACAATTCTGGTATATTTTGAAAGGGCGGATATCTGGCTTTAAAACGCTTCTCTCGGATTTTCGATTGGGCGCATATTACCGGAGCAGACAGTACCGGCGCGCACCTACCCGCCACGCCGGGGCCTTTGGGACTACAGGGTTGATCGACCCCTCGTTGGAAAGGTCTCGATCTCTACTTTTCAAGGAAACTGGAATCGGGTCGATCGGATGTAAGGAGGCGGAGCTACGTCTCCCGGAAGAGAGGCAACTTTAAAGCGCAAATGGCTATCAAATGGGGTGAAATAGGCCCACTTTGGGAGGCCGCAGCTCCTCCAAATCAGGTCCGAGAAGCACAATTCTGGTATATTTTGAAAGGGCGGATCTCTGGCTTTAAAACGCTTCTCTCGGATTTTCGATTGGGCGCATATTACCGGAGCAGACAGTACCGGCGCGCACCTACCCGCCACGCCGGGGCCTTTGGGGCTACAGGGTTGATCGACCCCTCGTTGGAAAGGTCTCGATGTCTACTTTTCAAGGAAACTGGAATCGGGTCGATCGTATGTAAGGAGGCGGAGCTACGTCTCCCGGAAGAGAGGCAACTTTAAAGCGCAAATGGCTATCAAATGGGTTGAAATATGCCCAATTTGGGAGGCCGCAGCTTCTCCAAATCAGGTCCGAAAGCACAATTCTGGTATATTTTGAAAGGGCAGATCTCTGGCTTTAAACGCTTCTCTCGGATTTTCGATTGGGCGCATATTACCGGAGCAGACAGTACCGGCGCGCACCTACCCGCCACGCCGGGGCCTTTGGGGCTACAGGGTTCTGGTATATTTTGAAAGGCGGATCTCTGGCTTTAAAACGCTTCTCTCGGATTTTCGATTGGGCGCATATTACCGGAGCAGACAGTACCGGCGCGCACCTACCCGCCACGCCGGGGCCTTTGGGGCTACAGGGTTGATCGACCCCTCGTTGGAAAGGTCTCGATCTCTACTTTTCAAGGAAACTGGAATCGGGTCGATCGGATGTAAGGAGGCGGAGCTACGTCTCCCGGAAGAGAGGCAACTTTAAAGCGCAAATGGCTATCAAATGGGGTGAAATAGGCCCACTTTGGGAGGCCGCAGCTCCTCCAAACCGGGTCAGAGAATCACATTTCTGGTATATTTTGAAAGGGCGGATCTCTGGCTTTAAAACGCTTCTCTCGGATTTTCGATTGGGCGCATATTACCGGAGCAGACAGTACCGGCGCGCACCTACCCGCCACGCCGGGGCCTTTGGGGCTACAGGGTTGATCGACCCCTCGTTGGAAAGGTCTCGATCTCTACTTTTCAAGGAAACTGGAATCGGGGTCGATCGGATGTAAGGAGGCGGAGCTACGTCTCCCGGAAGAGAGGCAACTTTAAAGCGCAAATGGCTATCAAATGGGGTGAAATAGGCCCCACTTTGGGAGGCCGCAGCTCCTCCAAATCAGGTCCGAGAAGCACAATTCTGGTATATTTTGAAAGGGCGGATCTCTGGCTTTCAAACGCTTCTCTCGAATTTTCGATTGGGA
>NW_027440968.1:0-49725 GCF_031893055.1 Leptodactylus fuscus
TCCCCCTCTACCAGTCCTGGGCCCCCCCCCTCTACCAGTCCTGGGCCCCCCCCCCCCTCTACCAGTGCTGGGCCCCCCCTGGGCTTCATTCATCTAGTCATACACAACGTCCTGACGTGTTACAACAATTCTGAGCCCGGATTTGGAATGGACACACCTCATTTAGTAGAGGACAAGTGGGTTTTTGTTGCGTGGGGTTCTGGATTAGCTGTGGATTCCTATCACTGTCGGTATTCACCAGGCCAATACTGGTTTGTGGATGTTGGGTCCGTATTTTTTCTTTGGACTCTCTCCCACTGCTGTGGTACCAGACTGGCTTAGTGGTACAGTCTGTGAGAGGGTATAGACTGTGTGGGCGGAGGAGACGTGGCCGGGTCTATATCCCATGGTGCTGTGTACCCCAGTTAGACAACAAGAAAAGGGTTTTATGGAGAGTACAAACCCCCCCCCCCAGTATAGCCTACTGTGTGATTGATAGGAGAGGGGGTAATATGGCCGCCAAGGCTGCACAGCCTGCGTCCTCATGACAACACTTCCTGATTCTGTACAGAGAGACCGCTTTACAAGACCTCTGCGGCTACCGTCCTCCATCACTAGGAATACAGGGTGGGACAATGGTGAGGGGGTACGAAGGTCCTGCCCTCAGGGATTGGGGATGTGTGTGTGTGTGTGTGGGGGGGGGTGTCATCCATCTACATCACTAGGAATATTGGGGGGGGGGGGGTACGAAGGTCCTGCCCTCAGGGATTGGGGATGTGGTGGGGGGGGGGGGGCGCGTCATCCACCTACATCACTAGGAATATGGGGGGGGGGGGGGAGTACGAAGGTCCTGCCCTCAGGGATTGGGGATGTGGTGGGGGGGGGGGGCGCGTCATCCATCTACATCACTAGGAATATTGGGGGGGGGGGGGGTACGAAGGTCCTGCCTCAGGGATGGTGGATGTGGTGGTGGGGGGGGCGTCATCCACCTACATCACTAGGATATGGGGGGGGGGGGGGGAGTACGAAGGTCCTGCCCTCAGGGATTGGGGATGTGGTTGTGGGGGGGCGTCATCCACCTACATCACTAGGAATATGGGGGTGGGGGGGGAGTACGAAGGTCCTGCCCTTGTGTGTGTGTGTGGGGGGGGCGTCATCCTCCTACATCACTAGGAATATGGGGGGGGGGGGGGGGAGTACGAAGGTCCTGCCCTCAGGGATTGGGGATGTGGTGGTGGGGGGGCGCGTCATCCACCTACATCACTAGGAATATGGGGGGGGGGGGGAGTACGAAGGTCCTGCCCTCAGGGATTGGGGATGTGGTGGTGGGGGGGCGCGTCATCCATCTACATCACTAGGAATATTGGGGGGGGGGGGGGGGTACGAAGGTCCTGCCCTCAGGGATTGGGGATGTGGTGGTGGGGGGGCGCGTCATCCATCTACATCACTAGGAATATTGGGGGGGGGGGGGTACGAAGGTCCTGCCCTCAGGGATGGTGGATGTGGTGGTGGTGGGGGCGTCATCCACCTACATCACTAGGAATATGGGGGGGGGGGGTGGGAGTACGAAGGTCCTGCCCTTGTGGGGGGGCCTCATCCATCTACATCACTAGGAATGTGGGGGTGGGGGGTACGAAGGTCCTGCTCTCAGGGATGGGGGATGTGGTGGGGGCTGTCATCCATCTACGAGGCCTCTTACCTTGCTCGGCTGCATGGGGACTGCTATAGGTGGAGCGGTCAGAAGGGTCTGCGTAGGGTGCAGAGCCTGTGGGTGCATGGGGCGCAGGGACGACTGCGGAGAGAGACAGGAGTGTGACCTCTATATACAGCGTATACACATCAGAGACAGTGAGAGTCTGCACGACAAGAAGGTCCTCACCGAGTCAGTGAATCCGGACTGTTGGTTGGCGTGTTCCAGCTGCTTCTGGAGCGGGATGGTGCTGCTCGGTGGCATGAATCCTGAAGAGGACACAAACGTCAATAGACAGCGGCAAGACCCCAAAATGGCCGGGACAAGAGACAGGGTCACTAACCTGCATGAGCTCCGGTGTAATGTCCGTGGACCGTGTACCCTGGCTGCTGGTGAGAAAGATACTGCATGGTGGGGAAGGCAGCGGGACCTGCAACAGCACAAGACCACGAAACGGCTCATCATGGAGGTACAGCATTGCAAAACAGCACGGACACAACGCAGCACAGCGAAAGCAACGCAACAAAGCAGCACAGCACACAGACAGAGCAACGCAACGCAGCACGGAGACAAAGCAACACAGCACGGAGACAAAGCAACGCAGCACGGAGACAAAGCAACACAGCACGGAGACAAAGCAACGCAGCACGGAGACAAAGCAACGCAGCACAGAGACAAAGCAACGCAGCACAGAGACAAAGCAACGCAGCACAGAGACAAAGCAACGCAGCACAGAGACAAAGCAACGCAGCACAGAGACAAAGCAACGCAGCACAGAGACAAAGCAACGCAGCACAGAGACAAAGCAACGCAGCACAGAGACAAAGCAACGCAGCACAGAGACAAAGCAACGCAGCACGGAGACAAAGCAACGCAGCACAGAGACAAAGCAACACAGCACGGAGACAAAGCAACGCAGCACAGCATGGAGACAAAGCAGCACAGCACAGCACACAGACAAAGCAATGCAACACAGCACACAGACAGAGGAACGCACCACAGCGACAAAGCAACGCAACACAGCATGGAGACAAAGCAGCACAGCACAGCACACAGACAAAGCAACGCAACACAGCACACAGACAGAGGAACGCACCACAGCGACAAAGCAACGCAACGCAACACAGCATGGAGACAAAGCAACGCAGCACAGTGACAAAGCAACGCAGGACAGCACGGAGACAAAGCAACGCAGCACACAGACAGAGCAACGCAACACAGCACCACACATAGACAAAGCAACGCAGCACGGAGACAAAGCAACGCAGCACATAGACAGAGCAACACAGCATGGAGACAGCAGCACAGCACAGAGACAGAGCAACGCAAGACAGCACAGCACGGAAGCACAGCAACACAACACAACATGGAGGCACAGCGACAAACCACAGCATGGAAGCACTCTGACCCTCTGATTGGCTGGCTCCCTGTGTAGCTGACGGGTCCCGCCTGGCCGGCCCCAAAGCTGTGCTGTGGCTGGCTGACTGTGTACGGGCTGTGGCCTGACTGACTGGTTTGGTACTGACCATGCTCGGCAGCGGTGGGGCTGAAGGACGGCTGTGTTGGGTAATGGCGACCCTGAAGACAGAAGAGACAGCAAATTACAGCAACAGTCAAATACAAGAAGAAAACAGCCATAAAACAGAGAGAGAACTGACCGTGATCACCGGGGGCCCAAACATCTGCTTGGCCCGATCAGCCATGAGTGAGCTGTGACGGGAATGACCCCCAGGACTTCCTGCAACGTGAAGAGAGTCAGGTCTGAGAGGGGAACAACACACAAGAGAAGGGGCAGCGGCCAAAACTCTCACCTTGCATATTAATGAGATGGGCGCCCGTGTGCATTACCATGCCCTGCTGGTAGGCGGCAGAGGTCAGAGTGGTGAGGTCACTGCAAGGAGAGACAGGCGGAGGTAAGTACCCAGATATTACATCGCCCTCAGTATATACTACAGCCGGGGGTAAGTACCCTGTTATTACACCGCCCTCAGTATATACTACAGCCGGGGATAAGTACCCTGTTATTACACCGCCCTCAGTATATACTACAGCCGGGGGTAAGTACCCTGTTATTACACTGCACTCAGTATATACTACAGCCGGGGGTAAGTACCCTGTTATTACACCGCCCTCAGTATATACTACAGCCGGGGGTAAGTACCCTGTTATTACACTGCACTCAGTATATACTACAGCCGGGGGTAAGTACCCTGTTATTACACCGCCCTCAGTATATACTACAGCCGGGGGTAAGTACCCTGTTATTACACCGCCCTCAGTATATACTACAGCCGGGGGTAAGTATCCAGATATTACACCGCCCTCAATGTATACTACAGCCGGGGGTAAGTACCCTGTTATTACATCGCCCTCAGTATATACTACAGCCGGGGGTAAGTACCCTGTTATTACACTGCACTCAGTATATACTACAGCCGGGGTAAGTACCCTGTTATTACATCGCCCTCAGTATATACTACAGCCGGGGGTAAGTACCCTGTTATTACACTGCACTCAGTATATACTACAGCCGGGGGTAAGTACCCTGTTATTACACTGCACTCAGTATATACTACAGCCGGGGGTAAGTATCCAGATATTACATCGCCCTCAGTATATACTACAGCCGGGGGTAAGTACCCTGTTATTACACCGCCCTCAGTATATACTACAGCCGGGGGTAAGTACCCAGATATTACATCGCCCTCAGTATATACTACAGCCGGGGGTAAGTACCCTGTTATTACACCGCCCTCAGTATATACTACAGCCGGGGGTAAGTACCCTGTTATTACACCGCCCTCAGTATACACTACAGCCGGGGGTAAGTACCCTGTTATTTCACCGCCCTCAGTATATACTACAGTCGGGGGTAAGTACCCTGTTATTACACCGCCCTCAGTATACTCTACAGCCGGGGGTAAGTACCCTGTTATTACACCGCCCTCAGTATATACTACAGCCGGGGGTAAGTACCCTGTTATTTCACCGCCCTCAGTATATACTACAGTCGGGGGTAAGTACCCTGTTATTACACCGCCCTCAGTATACTCTACAGCCGGGGGTAAGTACCCTGTTATTTCACTGCCCTCAATGTATACTGCAGCCGGGGGTAAGTATCCAGATATTACATCGCCCTCAGTATATACTACAGCCGGGGGTAAGTACCCTGTTATTACACCGCCCTCAGTATATACTACAGCCGGGGGTAAGTACCCTGTTATTACACTGCACTCAGTATATACTACAGCCGGGAGTAAGTACCCTGTTATTACACCGCCCTCAGTATATACTACAGCCGGGGGTAAGTACCCTGTTATTACACCGCCCTCAGTATATACTACAGCCGGGGGTAAGTACCCAGATATTACACCGCCCTCAGTATATACTACAGCCGGGGGTAAGTACCCTGTTATTACACCGCCCTCAGTATATACTACAGCCGGGGGTAAGTACCCAGATATTACATCGCCCTCAGTATATACTACAGCCGGGGGTAAGTACCCTGTTATTACACTGCACTCAGTATATACTACAGCCGGGGGTAAGTATCCAGATATTACACCGCCCTCAATGTATACTACAGCCGGGGGTAAGTACCCTGTTATTACATCGCCCTCAGTATATACTACAGCCGGGGGTAAGTATCCAGATATTACATCGCCCTCAGTATATACTACAGCCGGGGGTAAGTACCCTGTTATTACACCGCCCTCAGTATATACTACAGCCGGGGGTAAGTACCCAGATATTACATCGCCCTCAGTATATACTACAGCCGGGGGTAAGTATCCAGATATTACATCGCCCTCAGTATATACTACAGCCGGGGGTAAGTACCCTGTTATTACACCGCCCTCAGTATATACTACAGCCGGGGGTAAGTACCCTGTTATTACACCGCCCTCAGTATATACTACAGCCGGGGGTAAGTACCCAGATATTACATCGCCCTCAGTATATACTACAGCCGGGGGTAAGTACCCTGTTATTACATCGCCCTCAGTATATACTACAGCCGGGGGTAAGTACCCCTGTTATTACACCGCCCTCAGTATATACTACAGCCGGGGGTAAGTACCCAGATATTACATCGCCCTCAGTATATACTACAGCCGGGGGTAAGTATCCAGATATTACATCGCCCTCAGTATATACTACAGCCGGGGGTAAGTACCCTGTTATTACACCGCCCTCAGTATATACTACAGCCGGGGGTAAGTACCCTGTTATTACACTGCACTCAGTATATACTACAGCCGGGGGTAAGTATCCAGATATTACATCGCCCTCAGTATATACTACAGCCGGGGGTAAGTACCCTGTTATTACACCGCCCTCAGTATATACTACAGCCGGGGGTAAGTACCCAGATATTACATCGCCCTCAGTATATACTACAGCCGGGGGTAAGTATCCAGATATTACATCGCCCTCAGTATATACTACAGCCGGGGGTAAGTACCCTGTTATTACACCGCCCTCAGTATATACTACAGCCGGGGGTAAGTACCCTGTTATTTCACCGCCCTCAGTATATACTACAGTCGGGGGTAAGTACCCTGTTATTACACCGCCCTCAGTATACTCTACAGCCGGGGTAAGTACCCTGTTATTTCACTGCCCTCAATGTATACTGCAGCCGGGGGTAAGTATCCAGATATTACATCGCCCTCAGTATATACTACAGCCGGGGGTAAGTACCCTGTTATTACACCGCCCTCAGTATATACTACAGCCGGGGGTAAGTACCCTGTTATTACACCGCCCTCAGTATATACTACAGCCGGGGGTAAGTACCCTGTTATTACACCGCCCTCAGTATATACTACAGCCGGGGGTAAGTACCCTGTTATTACACCGCCCTCAGTATATACTACAGCCGGGGGTAAGTACCCTGTTATTACACCGCCCTCAGTATATACTACAGCCGGGGGTAAGTACCCTGTTATTACACCGCCCTCAGTATATACTACAGCCGGGGGTAAGTACCCTGTTATTACACCGCCCTCAGTATATACTACAGCCGGGGGTAAGTACCCTGTTATTACACCGCCCTCAGTATATACTACAGCCGGTGGTAAGTACCCTGTTATTACACCGCCCTCAGTATATACTACAGCCGGGGGTAAGTACCCTGTTATTAAACCGGCCTCAGTATATACTACAGCCGGGGGTAAGTACCCAGATATTACACCGCCCTCAGTATATACTACAGCCGGGGGTAAGTACCCTGTTATTACACCGCCCTCAGTATATACTACAGCCGGGGGTAAGTACCCTGTTATTAAACCGCCCTCAGTATATACTACAGCCGGGGGTAAGTACCCTGTTATTACACCGCCCTCAGTATATACTACAGCCGGGGGTAAGTACCCTGTTATTAAACCGCCCTCAGTATATACTACAGCCGGGGGTAAGTACCCTGTTATTACACCGCCCTCAGTATATACTACAGCCGGGGGTAAGTACCCTGTTATTAAACCGGCCTCAGTATATACTACAGCCGGGGGTAAGTACCCTGTTATTACACCGCCCTCAGTATATACTACAGCCGGGGGTAAGTACCCAGATATTACATCGCCCTCAGTATATACTACAGCCGGGGGTAAGTACCCTGTTATTACACTGCACTCAGTATATACTACAGCCGGGGGTAAGTATCCAGATATTACACCGCCCTCAATGTATACTACAGCCGGGGGTAAGTACCCTGTTATTACATCGCCCTCAGTATATACTACAGCCGGGGGTAAGTACCCTGTTATTACATCGCCCTCAGTATATACTACAGCCGGGGGCAAGTACCCTGTTATTACACTGCACTCAGTATATACTACAGCCGGGGGTAAGTATCCAGATATTACATCGCCCTCAGTATATACTACAGCCGGGGGTAAGTACCCTGTTATTACACCGCCCTCAGTATATACTACAGCCGGGGGTAAGTACCCTAGTATTACACCGCCCTCAGTATATACTACAGCCGGGGGTAAGTACCCTGTTATTACACCGCCCTCAGTATATACTACAGCCGGGGGTAAGTACCCTAGTATTACACCGCCCTCAGTATATACTACAGCCGGGGGTAAGTACCCTGTTATTACACCGCCCTCAGTATATACTACAGCCGGGGGTAAGTACCCTGTTATTACACCGCCCTCAGTATATACTACAGCCGGGGGTAAGTACCCTGTTATTTCACCGCCCTCAGTATACACTACAGCCGGGGGTAAGTACCCTGTTATTTCACCGCCCTCAGTATACACTACAGCCGGGGGTAAGTACCCTAGTATTACACCGCCCTCAGTATATACTACAGCCGGGGGTAAGTACCCTAGTATTACACCGCCCTCAGTATATACTACAGCCGGGGGTAAGTACCCTGTTATTACACCGCCCTCAGTATATACTACAGCCGGGGGTAAGTACCCTAGTATTACACCGCCCTCAGTATATACTACAGCCGGGGGTAAGTACCCTAGTATTACACCGCCCTCAGTATATACTACAGCCGGGGGTAAGTACCCTGTTATTACACCGCCCTCAGTATATACTACAGCCGGGGGTAAGTACCCTGTTATTACATCGCCCTCAGTATATACTACAGCCGGGGGTAAGTACCCTGTTATTACACTGCACTCAGTATATACTACAGCCGGGGGTAAGTACCCTGTTATTACACCGCCCTCAGTATATACTACAGCCGGGGGTAAGTACCCTGTTATTACACCGCCCTCAGTATATACTACAGCCGGGGGTAAGTACCCTGTTATTACACCGCCCTCAGTATATACTACAGCCGGGGGTAAGTACCCTGTTATTACACCGCCCTCAGTATATACTACAGCCGGGGGTAAGTACCCTGTTATTACACCGCCCTCAGTATATACTACAGCCGGGGGTAAGTACCCTGTTATTACACCGCCCTCAGTATATACTACAGCCGGGGGTAAGTACCCTGTTATTACACCGCCCTCAGTATATACTACAGCCGGTGGTAAGTACCCTGTTATTAAACCGCCCTCAGTATATACTACAGCCGGGGGTAAGTACCCAGATATTACACCGCCCTCAGTATATACTACAGCCGGGGGTAAGTACCCTGTTATTACACCGCCCTCAGTATATACTACAGCCGGGGGTAAGTACCCTGTTATTAAACCGGCCTCAGTATATACTACAGCCGGGGGTAAGTACCCAGATATTACACCGCCCTCAGTATATACTACAGCCGGGGGTAAGTACCCTGTTATTACACCGCCCTCAGTATATACTACAGCCGGGGGTAAGTACCCTGTTATTAAACCGCCCTCAGTATATACTACAGCCGGGGGTAAGTACCCTGTTATTACACCGCCCTCAGTATATACTACAGCCGGGGGTAAGTACCCTGTTATTAAACCGGCCTCAGTATATACTACAGCCGGGGGTAAGTACCCAGATATTACACCGCCCTCAGTATATACTACAGCCGGGGGTAAGTACCCTGTTATTAAACCGCCCTCAGTATATACTACAGCCGGGGGTAAGTACCCTGTTATTTCACCGCCCTCAGTATACACTACAGCCGGGGGTAAGTACCCTGTTATTTCACCGCCCTCAGTATACACTACAGCCGGGGGTAAGTACCCTAGTATTACACCGCCCTCAGTATATACTACAGCCGGGGGTAAGTAACCTGTAATTACATCGCCCTCAGTATATACTACAGCCGGGGGTAAGTACCCTAGTATTACACCGCCCTCAGTATATACTACAGCCGGGGGTAAGTACCCTGTTATTACACCGCCCTCAGTATATACTACAGCCGGGGGTAAGTACCCTGTTATTAAACCGCCCTCAGTATATACTACAGCCGGGGGTAAGTACCCTGTTATTAAACCGCCCTCAGTATATACTACAGCCGGGGGTAAGTACCCTGTTATTAAACCGCCCTCAGTATATACTACAGCCGGGGGTAAGTACCCTGTTATTAAACCGCCCTCAGTATATACTACAGCCGGGGGTAAGTACCCTGTTATTAAACCGCCCTCAGTATATACTACAGCCGGGGGTAAGTACCCTGTTATTTCACCGCCCTCAGTATATACTGCAGCAGGGGGTAAGTAACCTGTAATTACATCGCCCTCAGTATATACTACAGCCGGGGGTAAGTACCCTGTTATTACACTGCACTCAGTATATACTACAGCCGGGGGTAAGTATCCAGATATTACACCGCCCTCAATGTATACTACAGCCGGGGGTAAGTACCCTGTTATTACATCGCCCTCAGTATATACTACAGCCGGGGGTAAGTACCCTGTTATTACATCGCCCTCAGTATATACTACAGCCGGGGGCAAGTACCCTGTTATTACACTGCACTCAGTATATACTACAGCCGGGGGTAAGTATCCAGATATTACATCGCCCTCAGTATATACTACAGCCGGGGGTAAGTACCCTGTTATTACACCGCCCTCAGTATATACTACAGCCGGGGGTAAGTACCCTAGTATTACACCGCCCTCAGTATATACTACAGCCGGGGGTAAGTACCCTAGTATTACACCGCCCTCAGTATATACTACAGCCGGGGGTAAGTACCCTAGTATTACACCGCCCTCAGTATATACTACAGCCGGGGGTAAGTACCCTAGTATTACACCGCCCTCAGTATATACTACAGCCGGGGGTAAGTACCCTGTTATTACACCGCACTCAGTATATACTGTAGCCGGGGGTAAGTACCCTGTTATTACACCGCCCTCAGTATATACTACAGCCGGGGGTAAGTACCCTGTTATTTCACCGCCCTCAGTATATACTACAGCCGGGGGTAAGTACCCTGTTATTACACCGCCCTCAGTATATACTACAGCCGGGGGTAAGTACCCTGTTATTTCACCGCCCTCAGTATATACTACAGCCGGGGGTAAGTACCCTGTTATTACACCGCCCTCAGTATATACTACAGCCGGGGGTAAGTACCCTGTTATTACACCGCCCTCAGTATATACTACAGCCGGGGGTAAGTACCCTGTTATTTCACCGCCCTCAGTATATACTACAGCCGGGGGTAAGTACCCTGTTATTACACCGCCCTCAGTATATACTACAGCCGGGGGTAAGTACCCTGTTATTACACCGCCCTCAGTATATACTACAGCTGGGGGTAAGTACCCTGTTATTACACCGCCCTCAGTATATACTACAGCCGGGGGTAAGTACCTTAGTATTACACCGCCCTCAGTATATACTACAGCCGGGGGTAAGTACCCTAGTATTACACCGCCCTCAGTATATACTACAGCCGGGGGTAAGTACCCTGTTATTACACTGCACTCAGTATATACTGTAGCCGGGGGTAAGTACCCTGTTATTACTCCGCCCTCAGTATACACTACAGCCGGGGGTAAGTACCCTGTTATTACACCGCCCTCAGTATATACTACAGCCGGGGGTAAGTACCCTGTTATTTCACCGCCCTCAGTATATACTACAGCCGGGGGTAAGTACCCTGTTATTTCACCGCCCTCAGTATATACTACAGCCGGGGGTAAGTACCCTGTTATTTCACCGCCCTCAGTATATACTACAGCCGGGGGTAAGTACCCTGTTATTTCACCGCCCTCAGTATATACTGCAGCAGGGGGTAAGTAACCTGTAATTACATCGCCCTCAGTATATACTACAGCCGGGGGTAAGTACCCTGTTATTTCACTGCCCTCAGTATATACTACAGCCGGGGGTAAGTACCCTGTTATTTCACTGCCCTCAGTATATACTGCAGCAGGGGGTAAGTAACCTGTAATTACATCGCCCTCAGTATATACTACAGCCGGGGGTAAGTAACCTGTAATTACATCGCCCTCAGTATACACTACAGCCGGGGGTAAGTACCCTGTTATTTCACTGCCCTCAGTATATACTACAGCCGGGGGTAAGTACCCTAGTATTACACCGCCCTCAGTATATACTACAGCCGGGGGTAAGTACCCTGTTATTACACCGCCCTCAGTATATACTACAGCCGGGGGTAAGTACCCTAGTATTACACCGCCCTCAGTATATACTACAGCCGGGGGTAAGTACCCTGTTATTACACCGCCCTCAGTATATACTACAGCTGGGGGTAAGTACCCTGTTATTACACCGCCCTCAGTATATACTACAGCCGGGGGTAAGTACCCTAGTATTACACCGCCCTCAGTATATACTACAGCCGGGGGTAAGTACCCTGTTATTACACTGCACTCAGTATATACTGTAGCCGGGGGTAAGTACCCTGTTATTACTCCGCCCTCAGTATACACTACAGCCGGGGGTAAGTACCCTGTTATTACACCGCCCTCAGTATACACTACAGCCGGGGGTAAGTACCCTGTTATTACACCGCCCTCAGTATACACTACAGCCGGGGGTAAGTACCCTGTTATTTCACCGCCCTCAGTATACACTACAGCCGGGGGTAAGTACCCTGTTATTTCACCGCCCTCAGTATATACTACAGCCGGGGGTAAGTACCCTGTTATTTCACTGCCCTCAGTATATACTACAGCCGGGGGTAAGTACCCTAGTATTACACCGCCCTCAGTATATACTACAGCCGGGGGTAAGTACCCTGTTATTACACTGCACTCAGTATATACTGTAGCCGGGGGTAAGTACCCTGTTATTACTCCGCCCTCAGTATACACTACAGCCGGGGGTAAGTACCCTGTTATTACACCGCCCTCAGTATACACTACAGCCGGGGGTAAGTACCCTGTTATTACACCGCCCTCAGTATACACTACAGCCGGGGGTAAGTACCCTGTTATTTCACCGCCCTCAGTATACACTACAGCCGGGGGTAAGTACCCTGTTATTTCACTGCCCTCAGTATATACTACAGCCGGGGGTAAGTACCCTGTTATTTCACTGCCCTCAGTATATACTACAGCCGGGGGTAAGTACCCTAGTATTACACCGCCCTCAGTATATACTACAGCCGGGGGTAAGTACCCTGTTATTACACTGCACTCAGTATATACTGTAGCCGGGGGTAAGTACCCTGTTATTACTCCGCCCTCAGTATACACTACAGCCGGGGGTAAGTACCCTGTTATTACACCGCCCTCAGTATACACTACAGCCGGGGGTAAGTACCCTGTTATTACACCGCCCTCAGTATACACTACAGCCGGGGGTAAGTACCCTGTTATTTCACCGCCCTCAGTATACACTACAGCCGGGGGTAAGTACCCTGTTATTTCACTGCCCTCAGTATATACTACAGCCGGGGGTAAGTACCCTGTTATTTCACTGCCCTCAGTATATACTACAGCCGGGGGTAAGTACCCTGTTATTTCACTGCCCTCAGTATATACTGCAGCCGGGGGTAAGTAACCTGTAATTACATCGCCCTCAGTATATACTACAGCCGGGGGTAAGTACCCTGTTATTACACCGCCCTCAGTATATACTACAGCCGGGGGTAAGTACCCTGTTATTACACCACCCTCAGTATATACTACAGGTGGACTTCTGTATCCCCCTCAGTATACAATACAGCCCTGTCCCTCTCAGTATACAGCACAGCCGTGTCCCTGTCAGTATATACCGCACCTCTGCTCCTTCCTCCTCCTCTTCTCCTCCTCGTGTAGGACCTTCTTCAGCTGCAGGAATAGTTGGTGTTTTTCTTCCTGCAGTTTATTCAGTTTGTCCTGGAGTTTCATAATCTGAGGAGATAAAGACGAGTGTCAGATAATCCCACAGGACGTGTTGTACGATTGTACCTACAACTGAAAGCAGCGGATACACTAGTGGTGAGTGCGACCGTACACCCCTGCCGGGCGGATACGCTAGTGGTGAGTGCGACCGTACACCCCTGCCGGGCGGATACGCTAGTGGTGAGTGCGACCGTACACCCCTGCCGGGCGGATACGCTAGTGGTGAGTGCGACCGTACACCCCTGCCGGGCGGATACGCTAGTGGTGAGTGCGACCGTACACCCCTGCCGGGCGGATACGCTAGTGGTGAGCGCGACCGTACACCCCTGCCGGGCGGATACGCTAGTGGTGAGCGCGACCGTACACCCCTGCCGGGCGGATACGCTAGTGGTGAGTGCGACCGTACACCCCTGCCGGGCGGATACGCTAATAGTGAGCGCGACCGTACACCCCTGCCGGGCGGATACGCTAATAGTGAGCGCGACCGTACACCCCTGCCGGGCGGATACGCTAGTGGTGAGCGCGACCGTACACCCCTGCCGGGCGGATACACTAGTGGTGAGCGCGACCGTACACCCCTGCCGGGCGGATACACTAGTGGTGAGCGCGACCGTACACCCCTGCCGGGCGGATACGCTAATAGTGAGCGCGACCGTGCGCCCCTGCCGGGCGGGCCGGAAAATATCCTCGGCGGGCAAAAAGTGGCCCATAGTGTGAGGGCCCCCGATTTATTCTCTTACTTCAATAGCACCACCATATTGTACAGACAATTACAGGAATCACAAGCGAAACTCTGGAAAGTGGAAGAAAACCCACAAAACATGGGGAGACGAGTGACGGTGGTACGGAAGAGTACGGCAGTGTAAGTGTATATAGAGAGAAGAGCCCGGGTACAACGGGGTATGTGTATTATATAGAGAGAAGAGCCCGGGTAGAATGTGTATTATATAGAGAGAAGACACCGGGTACAATGTGTATTATATAGAGAGAAGACACCGGGTACAATGTGTATTATATAGAGAGAAGACACCGGGTACAATGTGTATTATATATGGAGAGAAGACACCGGGTACAATGTGTATTATATATGGAGAGAAGACACCGGGTACAATGTGTATTATATATGGAGAGAAGACACCGGGTACAATGTGTATTATATATGGAGAGAAGACACCGGGTACAATGTGTATTATATGGAGAGAAGACACCGGGTACAATGTGTATTATATAGAGAGAAGACACCGGGTACAATGTGTATTATATAGAGAGAAGAGACCGGGTACAATGTGTATTCTATGGAGAGAAGACACCGGGTACAATGTGTATTCTATGGAGAGAAGACACCGGGTACAATGTGTATTCTATGGAGAGAAGACACCGGGTACAATGTGTATTATATAGAGAGAAGACACCGGGTACAATGTGTATTCTATGGAGAGAAGACACCGGGTACAATGTGTATTATATAGAGAGAAGACACCGGGTACAATGTGTATTATATGGAGAGAAGACACCGGGTACAATGTGTATTATATGGAGAGAAGATACCGGGTACAATGTGTATTATATGGAGAGAAGATACCGGGTACAATGTGTATTATATAGAGAGAAGACACCGGGTACAATGTGTATTATATGGAGAGAAGACACCGGGAACAATGTGTATTATATAGAGAGAAGACACCGGGTACAATGTGTATTATATAGAGAGAAGACACCGGGTAGAATGGGGTTAGTATATGATACAGATGAGCCGGCAGATCTTTGTAGAATGAGACAAACACTACAATAAATTGGGGTACAGATTGTGACCCCAGCTGACCTGCTCCCGAGTCTCCTCCAGGGACATCCGCTCCTCCATCTCCTTCTTCCTTCTCCTCTCTTGTTCATCTCGTAGTTTCTGCTCCATCATCTTATCCACCTCCTCCTCCTCTGTATAACATGGAGTCAGATTTTAGCACATGGAAACACAATGTGAAAGTCCTCAGCACCCCTAAGACCCACAGTGGCCCCCAACCCCGTCATTACAATCTGTGGGCCGTTCCCTGGTTCTACCAGTCATGCGTTGTGGCCATTATTCCTTCCTTACCTTGTCTCTTGCGCTCCCGCTCCATCATCACATGTCTATGGAGGGCTCGCGCCATCGTATTCGACAGCTTGGGTCTTTCCAAAAGGGCCGGCATTGTGAGGAAGAAAGCTGAAAGGACAAGTCAGACGGAATGAGACACAAGACGGCGTGTGAGTGACATGTGATACACACATACGTGGTGCAGAAGGAGGAGGAGCCTCACTAGGGGTCACCTGCTGGGTCACCAACAATAATTGGCTGAATAACCTGGTCAGACCGTGCCCCTCTCTCTATAACACTCCACCGCCATTCCTACCCACCGAGTATACGCTATCTCTGGAGACTGGAGGATTCTCTACTCCACCACCCCGACTAGCAGAGCGTTCCAGCAGACCGTGCCCCTCTCTCTATAACACTCCACCGACAGTCCTACCCACCGAGTATACATCTCTGGAGACTGGAGGATTCTCTACTCCACCACCCCGACTAGCAGAGCGTTCCAGCAGACCGTGCCCCTCTCTCTATAACACTCCACCGCCATTCCTACCCACCGAGTATACATCTCTGGAGACTACATGGTTCTCTACTCCACCACCCCGACTAGCAGAGCGTTCCAGCAGACCGTGCCCCTCTCTCTATAACACTCCACCGCCATTCCTACCCACCGAGTATACATCTCTGGAGACTGGAGGATTCTCTACTCCACCACCCCGACTAGCAGAGCGTTCCAGCAGACCGTGCCCCTCTCTCTATAACACTCCACCGCCATTCCTACCCACCGAGTATATGCTATCTCTGGAGACTACATGGTTCTCTACTCCACCACCCCGACTAGCAGAGCGTTCCAGCAGACCGTGCCCCTCTCTCTATAACACTCCACCGCCATTCCTACCCACCGAGTATACATCTCTGGAGACTGGAGGATTCTCTACTCCACCACCCCGACTAGCAGAGCGTTCCAGCAGACCGTGCCCCTCTCTCTATAACACTCCACCGCCATTCCTACCCACCGAGTATACGCTATCTCTGGAGACTACATGGTTCTCTACTCCACCACCCCGACTAGCAGAGCGTTCCATCAGACCGTGCCCCTCTCTCTATAACACTCCACCGCCATTCCTACCCACCGAGTATACATCTCTGAAGACTACATGGTTCTCTACTCCACCACCCCGACTAGCAGAGCGTTCCAGCAGACCGTGCCCCTCTCTCTATAACACTCCACCGCCATTCCTACCCACCGAGTATACGCTATCTCTGGAGACTACATGGTTCTCTACTCCACCACTCCGACTAGCAGAGCGTTCCAGCAGACCGTGCCCCTCTCTCTATAACACTCCACCGACAGTCCTACCCACCGAGTATACATCTCTGGAGACTACATGGTTCTCTACTCCACCACCCCGACTAGCAGAGCGTTCCAGCAGACCGTGCCCCTCTCTCTATAACACTCCACCGCCATTCCTACCCACCGAGTATACGCTATCTCTGGAGACTACATGGTTCTCTACTCCACCACCCCGACTAGCAGAGCGTTCCATCAGACCGTGCCCCTCTCTCTATAACACTCCACCGCCATTCCTACCCACCGAGTATACATCTCTGGAGACTACATGGTTCTCTACTCCACCACCCCGACTAGCAGAGCGTTCCATCAGACCGTGCCCCTCTCTCTATAACACTCCACCGCCATTCCTACCCACCGAGTATACATCTCTGGAGACTACATGGTTCTCTACTGCACCACCCCGACTAGCAGAGCGTTCCAGCAGACCGTGCCCCTCTCTCTATAACACTCCACCGCCATTCCTACCCACCGAGTATACATCTCTGGAGACTACATGGTTCTCTACTCCACCACCCCGACTAGCAGAGCGTTCCATCAGACCGTGCCCCTCTCTCTATAACACTCCACCGCCATTCCTACCCACCGAGTATACATCTCTGGAGACTACATGGTTCTCTACTCCACCACCCCGACTAGCAGAGCGTTCCAGCAGACCGTGCCCCTCTCTCTATAACACTCCACCGCCATTCCTACCCACCGAGTATACGCTATCTCTGGAGACTACATGGTTCTCTACTCCACCACCCCGACTAGCAGAGCGTTCCATCAGACCGTGCCCCTCTCTCTATAACACTCCACCGACAGTCCTACCCACCGAGTATACATCTCTGGAGACTACATGGTTCTCTACTCCACCACCCAGACTAGCAGAGCGTTCCAGCAGACCGTGCCCCTCTCTCTATAACACTCCACCGCCATTCCTACCCACCGAGTATACGCTATCTCTGGAGACTGGAGGATTCTCTACTCCACCACCCCGACTAGCAGAGCGTTCCATCAGACCGTGCCCCTCTCTCTATAACACTCCACCGCCATTCCTACCCACCGAGTATACGCTATCTCTGGAGACTGGAGGATTCTCTACTCCACCACCCCGACTAGCAGAGCGTTCCATCAGACCGTGCCCCTCTCTCTATAACACTCCACCGCCATTCCTACCCACCGAGTATACATCTCTGGAGACTACATGGTTCTCTACTCCACCACCCCGACTAGCAGAGCGTTCCAGCAGACCGTGCCCCTCTCTCTATAACACTCCACCGCCATTCCTACCCACCGAGTATACATCTCTGGAGACTGGAGGATTCTCTACTCCACCACTCCGACTAGCAGAGCGTTCCAGCAGACCGTGCCCCTCTCTCTATAACACTCCACCGCCATTCCTACCCACCGAGTATACATCTCTGGAGACTACATGGTTCTCTACTCCACCACCCCGACTAGCAGAGCGTTCCAGCAGACCGTGCCCCTCTCTCTATAACACTCCACCGCCATTCCTACCCACCGAGTATACATCTCTGGAGACTGGAGGATTCTCTACTCCACCACTCCGACTAGCAGAGCGTTCCAGCAGACCGTGCCCCTCTCTCTATAACACTCCACCGCCATTCCTACCCACCGAGTATACATCTCTGGAGACTACATGGTTCTCTACTCCACCACCCCGACTAGCAGAGCGTTCCATCAGACCGTGCCCCTCTCTCTATAACACTCCACCGCCATTCCTACCCACCGAGTATACATCTCTGGAGACTACATGGTTCTCTACTCCACCACCCCGACTAGCAGAGCGTTCCATCAGACCGTGCCCCTCTCTCTATAACACTCCACCGCCATTCCTACCCACCGAGTATACGCTATCTCTGGAGACTACATGGTTCTCTACTCCACCACCCCGACTAGCAGAGCGTTCCATCAGACCGTGCCCCTCTCTCTATAACACTCCACCGACAGTCCTACCCACCGAGTATACGCTATCTCTGGAGACTACATGGTTCTCTACTCCACCACCCCGACTAGCAGAGCGTTCCAGCAGACCGTGCCCCTCTCTCTATAACACTCCACCGCCATTCCTACCCACCGAGTATACATCTCTGGAGACTACATGGTTCTCTACTCCACCACCCCGACTAGCAGAGCGTTCCATCAGACCGTGCCCCTCTCTCTATAACACTCCACCGCCATTCCTACCCACCGAGTATACATCTCTGGAGACTACATGGTTCTCTACTCCACCACCCCGACTAGCAGAGCGTTCCATCAGACCGTGCCCCTCTCTCTATAACACTCCACCGACAGTCCTACCCACCGAGTATACATCTCTGGAGACTACATGGTTCTCTACTCCACCACCCCGACTAGCAGAGCGTTCCATCAGACCGTGCCCCTCTCTCTGTAACACTCCACCGCCATTCCTACCCACCGAGTATACATCTCTGGAGACTACATGGTTCTCTACTCCACCACCCCGACTAGCAGAGCGTTCCATCAGACCGTGCCCCTCTCTCTATAACACTCCACCGCCAGTCCTACCCATCGAGTATACATCTCTGGAGACTACATGGTTCTCTACTCCACCACCCAGACTAGCAGAGCGTTCCATCAGACCGTGCCCCTCTCTCTATAACACTCCACCGCCATTCCTACCCACCGAGTATACATCTCTGGAGACTACATGGTTCTCTACTCCACCACCCCGACTAGCAGAGCGTTCCATCAGACCGTGCCCCTCTCTCTATAACACTCCACCGCCATTCCTACCCACCGAGTATACGCTATCTCTGGAGACTACATGGTTCTCTACTCCACCACCCCGACTAGCAGAGCGTTCCAGCAGACCGTGCCCCTCTCTCTATAACACTCCACCGCCATTCCTACCCACCGAGTATACATCTCTGGAGACTGGAGGATTCTCTACTCCACCACCCCGACTAGCAGAGCGTTCCAGCAGACCGTGCCCCTCTCTCTATAACACTCCACCGACAGTCCTACCCACCGAGTATATGCTATCTCTGGAGACTGGAGGATTCTCTACTCCACCACTCCGACTAGCAGAGCGTTCCATCAGACCGTGCCCCTCTCTCTATAACACTCCACCGCCATTCCTACCCACCGAGTATACGCTATCTCTGGAGACTACATGGTTCTCTACTCCACCACCCCGACTAGCAGAGCGTTCCATCAGACCGTGCCCCTCTCTCTATAACACTCCACCGCCATTCCTACCCACCGAGTATACGCTATCTCTGGAGACTACATGGTTCTCTACTCCACCACCCCGACTAGCAGAGCGTTCCATCAGACCGTGCCCCTCTCTCTATAACACTCCACCGCCATTCCTACCCACCGAGTATACATCTCTGGAGACTACATGGTTCTCTACTCCACCACCCCGACTAGCAGAGCGTTCCATCAGACCGTGCCCCTCTCTCTATAACACTCCACCGCCATTCCTACCCACCGAGTATACGCTATCTCTGGAGACTACATGGTTCTCTACTCCACCACCCCGACTAGCAGAGCGTTCCATCACACCGTGCCCCTCTCTCTATAACACTCCACCGCCAGTCCTACCCACCGAGTATACATCTCTGGAGACTACATGGTTCTCTACTCCACCACCCCGACTAGCAGAGCGTTCCATCAGACCGTGCCCCTCTCTCTATAACACTCCACCGACAGTCCTACCCACCGAGTATACATCTCTGGAGACTGGAGGATTCTCTACTCCACCACCCCGACTAGCAGAGCGTTCCATCAGACCGTGCCCCTCTCTCTATAACACTCCACCGCCATTCCTACCCACCGAGTATACGCTATCTCTGGAGACTACATGGTTCTCTACTCCACCACTCCGACTAGCAGAGCGTTCCATCAGACCGTGCCCCTCTCTCTATAACACTCCACCGCCATTCCTACCCACCGAGTATACATCTCTGGAGACTACATGGTTCTCTACTCCACCACCCCGACTAGCAGAGCGTTCCAGCAGACCGTGCCCCTCTCTCTATAACACTCCACCGCCATTCCTACCCACCGAGTATACATCTCTGGAGACTACATGGTTCTCTACTCCACCACCCAGACTAGCAGAGCGTTCCAGCAGACCGTGCCCCTCTCTCTATAACACTCCACCGCCATTCCTACCCACCGAGTATACGCTATCTCTGGAGACTGGAGGAATCTCTACTCCACCACTCCGACTAGCAGAGCGTTCCATCAGACCGGATCTCCGAATACTCTCCGCTTACCTCGGTTAGTCAGATAATTCTATAGTCTGGAATGTACATAAGGCGTTCCTTCGCGGTTTACTCATACAACTCGCATCAATCAGGAAAAACCGAGACACAAAGAATCACAACAATGATTAATAAATCTATCTGAACTGGAGAATGAACAGAAGCGTAATCCCAGCAATCTAGCTACAAACTAAGAGATCGAAGAACTCGACTACAACAAGGACTTTCTGACTCTTATAATAAATCACTGACTGGATACAAGTTATATTATTACGCACACAGTAATCGACCCGGGAAACCAATGACTCTCCTACCCGATAAACCAGAACAAAGAAGAAATTATAAACCCCCGGCTAATAGTAAACCAAACAATAGGACGGAAACCTCTAGAACGTATAACATGATGTGAGTATCACCAACCATCTCCTGAAGACATTTCCGCATTCTTAGACGGGCTACATCTACCCCAAATCTCTAACTCCCAACTCGAACCTCTCTCCATGCCTATTACACCTCATGAAACACTTCAGGCAATTACAACATTATAAAATGGTAAAGTGCCTGGCCCGGACGGATTTACAAAGAGTTACTACAAAACATGTGCTGACTCGCTAGCTCCCCACCGGACACCTGGGTACAATGAGGCGATAAGAATTCCCAGAAGAGACGCATCCGTTACACTCATCACTCTCCCAAAACCGGGCAAAGACCCCATCACTCCGGCCAATTTTCGCCCCATATTGCTCTTGAACACCGATGAAAAGATTTTCGCAAAAATCCTGGTTAGAAGATTAATACCAATAATGCCGAGTATTATTCAGGCAAACAGATGGCGCTCGCAGGTTCATAGACCTTGTTCCACATGCAGAGCTGACCTGTACGCCTTCCCTGCTTCAGGCCTTAGCTGCAGAGAAGGCGTATGATAGAGTGCACTGGTGTTTCCTGGAAGAGGTACTGATAACATCTGGAGTTGTAGGAAACATCCAAGACGCTATACTGGCACTGTATTCTAACCCCTCGGGCAGTGTATACACTCAGGTTATATTTCAGATAAATCTACCATCACAAATGGCACCCGCCAAGGATGTCCACTGTCACCCATCATCTCTGCCCTGATCATGGAACTTCTAGCGAAGCATAGAAGACAAAACCAAAACATCTCGGGCCTTAAGGAAGGGAAAACCATCCATAAAATCAGCTTGTACGCCGATGACATCATTCTAGCCATTACTGACCCTGTTAAGTCTCCCCCATAATGCAACAAACTCTTAAACTATTCGGCAACGTGTCCTATTATATATCACGTGTCCCATTATATATCACGTGTCCCATTATATATCACGTGTCCCATTATATATCACGTGTCCCATTATATATCACGTGTCCCATTATATATCACGTGTCCTATTATATATCACGTGTCCTATTATATATCAATCACGTGTCCCATTATATATCGCGTGTCCCATTATATATCGCGTGTCCCATTATATATCGCGTGTCCCATTATATATCGCGTGTCCCATTATATATCGCGTGTCCCATTATATATCGCGTGTCCCATTATATATCGCGTGTCCCATTATATATCGCGTGTCCCATTATATATCGCGTGTCCCATTATATATCGCGTGTCCCATTATATATCACGTGTCCCATTATATATCACGTGTCCCATTATATATCACGTGTCCCATTATATATCACGTGTCCCATTATATATCACGTGTCCCATTATATATCACGTGTCCCATTATATATCACGTGTCCTATTATATATCACGTGTCATAAGGTCAATGAGAACAAGTCGCGCACACTTAATCTGGGGGTCTCTAACTCTTGCAGAGCCGAGCTTTCATCTAGGTCAGCTTTACAATGGAATGAAATGAAATACTTGGGCATTAATCTGACATCTCCCAGCTCCATCCTCTATAAAGAAAACTCTCCACATCTACCAGACAGGGTTATACGACCTGTATCCTGGACAGGCAGAATCTCCAGCCTTATAATGTCAGCTCTCCCTATAATCTTGTATCCGCTCAGACACTCCCAATACACTTTCCTATCTCCTTCTATAACAATATCCAAAAAGCACTGAACACTTTCATCTGGAGCTAGAAGAAACCCAGAATTATGTCAGCGCTATGACTATGTCCTGGAGGGTCGGAGGCCGGGGCTGCCCGATATACGCAAGTATCAGATCGCATCCTTATTAGACCACGCTAAGTCTTGGTGGTGTCAACCTTAGAACAGATGGTCACAGATAGACTTCTATGTTCGTGGACGTTCCATCCGCCTTCTAACACCAAACAACGAAGTGGATAACATAACTCACGCTAAGCCCTCTTCCCCTATATAGTGTCAGAGCTACATGTAATGTGTGGGTAACTTACTCTAACATGACCCCAGAGCTGGACACAACACCACTGACCCCTCTGCCAGTACCTTACCTTTATACTATTGTCCCTGATCTTCACCTCTCCACATGGGAAGACAAAGGAGTTCGGAATATGGCTGACATACTAGATTGTGGTTTCTTGGTTCCTTTTGTAATCCTAACCTCAAAGTTTCATATAGCAAACAGAGACTTCTTCAAATACCTACAAATCCGTCACGCCTTAGCGTCTCACCAGTTCACCTCCTTCCCTAGAACTGCATATCTCTACTTCATGAACTCTAAGAAATCTGCTGGGGGGGGTGGGGGGTCTCGCTCTTCTATGGAAGTCTTACTACACCCAATAAGTATAAGGAAAATGTTCGTTGTCTCCACCAATTACTAACAAACCCCCCCCTCCTGAAATCTAACACCCTTTGTGCCTGCTCTGTATATATATATATATATATATATATATATATATATGCTCCTTCAGAAATGTTTTTAAATTTACTTTGATAAAGGACCCTAGAGGTGCCGAAACGTCAGCCATTTGTCATCATTATGAGTTAGCCATTAAAAAGGGATCAACTACTGAAGATTACCAAGTTTTCTTGTTTTTTATATTTACACCCAGTGATGATGCAAAACCTAAACATATTGTGCGTTGGGAAACCGAGCTGGAGCGGGTGTTTGATCTCTCACTATGGCACAAAGCCTTCATGTGGACGCATCGCATCTCGAGGGGCAGGCACCATATTGAACTGTCCCATAAGATTCTACTACATTGGCACATTACACCAGATAAGCTGGCCACAATGGATCCAAACTACCCTGATCTATGCTGGAGAGGATGCGGCAATACAAGGTCCTTATTCCCACGCCTGCTGGTCCTGCCCTATGCTCCGCACTTTTTGGTTTACTGTATTCTCCGCCCTCCACAAATCCCTTCACCTACCCCAAGTCTAGCACTAGGCTTCCTCAATACTGAGCTTCTACAGAGTCGCACCGCTACAGTCCTCTCCCATATCATACTGGCATCTAGAAGGATTATTGCATCCTCCTGGGAAAGGTCAAGGTTTTTTGAAAATTTTTAATAGATTTTCAAAGTTCAGACACGGTTCGGACACAGTGAGAGTGTCTGCGCTGCTGCCGTTACATTTCTAGAATTGATATGGGCGGGACATAACAGCCCGGCAGGAACGTCCTGTGTGTAGGCTTCATTCAGGTCGGCGGTTTGCGGCTCCTTGTCTAGTGATGCAGGCAGTATTTACAATGGTGAATAGTAGCTCTGTTCCTGATTGGCCGCCCGGGTAGATAGCAGCCCTTAGAGCAGACCTGGGCAAAGTCCGGCCCCCGGGCCATATCCGGCCCTCTGACTGATTCAGTCCGGCCCGCACAGCTTTCACTAGGGGGCGTGTCTAGGGGGCGTGTCTTAGTGCCGGCCGAAGATGGAGATGTGGAGCGTGTCATAAAGTACTGAGATGTAAGGTGAGCTGCAGGGGGGAGAGAGAGAGTGAGTGTGTGTCTGTCTATATGTGTGCCTGTCTATATGTGTGTCTGTCTATATGTGTGCCTGTCTATATGTGTGCCTGTCTATATGTGTGCCTGTCTATATGTGTGCCTGTCTATATGTGTGCCTGTCTATATGTGTGCCTGTCTATATGTGTGCCTGTCTATATGTGTGTCTGTCTATATGTGTGTGCCTGTCTATATGTGTGCCTGTCTATATGTGTGCCTGTCTATATGTGTGCCTGTCTATATGTGTGCCTGTCTATATGTGTGCCTGTCTATATGTGTGCCTGTCTATATGTGTGCCTGTCTATATGTGTGCCTGTCTATATGTGTGCCTGTCTATATGTGTGCCTGTCTATATGTGTGCCTGTCTATATGTGTGTCTGTCTATATGTGTGTCTGTCTATATGTGTGTGTCTATATGTGTGTCTGTCTATATGTGTGTGTCTATATGTGTGTGTCTATATGTGTGTCTGTCTATATGTGTGTGTCTATATATGTGTGTGTGTGTCTATATGTGTGTCTGTCTATATGTGTGTCTGTCTATATGTGTGCCTGTCTATATGTGTGTCTGTCTATATGTGTGCCTGTCTATATGTGTGTCTGTCTATATGTGTGTGTCTATATGTGTGTGTCTATATGTGTGTGTGTGTGTGTCTATATATGTGTGTGTGTGTCTATATATGTGTGTGTGTGTCTATATATGTGTGTGTGTGTCTATATATGTGTGTGTGTGTCTATATATGTGTGTGTGTGTCTATATGTGTGTGTGTGTCTATATATGTGTGTGTGTCTCAGTAACCTAGGGGCAGAGATGGAAGGGGAATGTTATACTAGGGCAGAGATGGCAGATGGGGGGGGGGGGAGGGGGACATGAAACTGGGGGTAGGGTCATTCCATATCAAGTGATCCAAATAGGAATATTTTTTTTACCTGACATCTTTAGATTTTTTTTATTTTTATTTTTTATGAAGTACAACTTTAAGTTAATTACAAATAAAAAGTTTTGAATTTTTTTCTTCATCAGTTAATTTTTTATAGACTTCTAAAGTTTTGAAAAAGTGTGAATTTTGGCCTGGTATGGCTTTACATTTTTTATCATATCTCGGGTTAGAATTAAGATAAATAGGTGGGAGAGGCGGCATTTTTCTCAGAGCGGTACCGGCTTTCATTTGATATGTCACAAGACGATGTTTCTTTATATTTTGTTTTGGAGAAATCAAATTCAACATTTTGATGCGCAATTGTGAAAAAAACGTATGTTTTAAAATTGTGAAAAAATGCATTTGTGTTACTTGTGTTCTTGGTTATATTTGTACAGGTTTTCAACTTGGGACCAAATTGGGATCAATTTTTTTAAAGCCTTGAATCATCTGATTTTATGTTTGTGTGAGCTTCTTCCTTTTTTCTTTTCAAATTACAACTTGCTGAATTCAACATTTATATGCAACAATAAAAAAACATAAAAACCAAATACTGTAAGTGCCAGAACAAATACATCTTATCATCAGAACACAGCTTGTTCAGCATGTTCAACCTGAATGCATTGAACAAACCGAAAGAAAAAAGCTGCTCATATCCTCAAGTGCGATTTTCTAAATAGTCTCATCCTAATTATATGGTAACATTCATCTGTAATAATAAAGGGACATGCATCAAACATGAAGATTGGAACCTCCCTTCTTGTTATCTGAGGTGAACTACAATAAGTGTCCTACCAGAAACACACCTCTGAGAGAGATGGTCCCACTCTAGTGTCATATTACAGGACCTGGATACTGCTAGTCTGACACTTTGTGAGGTGGCTCATTCTCTGTACATATCTCACATATAGAGGTGGATCATTCTCTGTACATATCTCACATATAGAGGTGGCTCATTCTCTGTACATATCTCACATATAGAGGTGGCTCATTCTCTGTACATATCTCACATATAGAGGTGGCTCATTCTCTGTACATATCTCACATATAGAGGTGGCTCATTCTCTGTACATATCTCACATATAGAGGTGGATCATTCTCTGTACATATCTCACATATAGAGGTGGCTCATTCTCTGTACATATCTCACATATAGAGGTGGCTCATTCTCTGTACATATCTCACATATAGAGGTGGCTCATTCTCTGTACATATCTCACATATAGAGGTGGCTCATTCTCTGTACATATGTCACATATAGAGGTGGCTCATTCTCTGTACATATCTCACATATAGAGGTGGCTCATTCTCTGTACATATGTCACATACAGACCCCACACTTTTAGACCACAGGCTGAACAGATCTGAATTCAAGATTTTCGGAATGACACTGTAATAGTTATATTTTAAAATATTATCCCATCGCGATCCCAACTTGAATTTTGGTACAGATGTGGCTAAGGGCATAGCAGGCCCATGTGCATTTTTTTGAAATTTTTAAATAAAACGTTTTTTCCGGAAATGCGTTTTAAAATTTTGCGTTTGCGGTCACATGGGTAAAATATTAACAAAGATACTCTTGTGACATATTTGGTGAAAGCCTGTATAGTTCTGAGTAGAATGGCGTTTATTTTGTTTCTCTATCTTTTTTCTAGTCTAAGTTATGAGGAGAAATGTAAAGGAAGGAAACACCGAAATTCGCACTTTTTCTGAACTTTGAAAATCAATTAAAAATCCAAAAAAAATTTCTAGAATTTTTTTTTCTTCACATTTTGCATTCTCTGACACACTATTACCAAATAACAAAATCTCAAAAGAATTAAAAATATAAAGGGAAAAATCATTGGTTCACTTGACACGGAATGACCCGGTAGATGAAGAGGGCACTTAGACTGGGGGGACATTAAACCATGGAGGTAGCTGTAGGGGACCTGTCTTCCTCTAGTTGCCCCCAGTTTAATGTCACCCTCCAGCTACCCCTACGGTTTAATGTCTGCTTCCCGATTTTAATGTCCCCCTCTAGTTGCCCCCAGTTTCATGTCCCGCTCCAGCTGTCAATTTATTGCCCCTCTCCAACTACCCCCACTGTTTAATGTCCCCCTCCAGCTGCTCCAGCTTCATGTCCCCTCTAGTTTCCCCCAGTTTATACTGGGGCACCAGGTGAGGGACCTAATACTGTGGGGCAGTTGGAAGGGAACATTATAATGTGGGGGCATATAATGTACGGGTAACTATAGGAGGATTATACTGTGGGGGGGGGGCACATCGAAAGATGATTGGGAATGGGTGGAGTCACCGTAGAAGTGGGTGGAGCTAAATTTGCAGTGGCACGGCCCTCTAGCATAGTTTCAATTTCTTATGTGGCCCCATGGAAAAATTAATTGCCCACCCCTGCTCTAGAGTATTGCATAGCTGGCGGGTCACGAACAGTTCTATACAAATATACCAGTACAAAAAGGTTTTCCTTCAGGTCCGCGACTGAGAGGGGCGGAGCTGAGGGCTATTCCAGCCTATCACAACACAGGACGAGTTGAGAAAGTTTTGCTACTTGATTTAAAGTTAGCGAAAAGTAAAAATGTGACTATGTATCCTATTAATATTATAAATGTGAAAGTTTGTGGGTTTGTGTGTTGTTTGGATGTTCGGATGTTTGTTCCTCAATCACGCAAAACCCGCTCGACCGATTTGGCTGAAATTTTCCACAAACATAGTCACTACACCCGATTGCGCAATAGGCTACTTTTCGTCACAATAGCGCACATACGTTTGTGCCAGGACCCCCACAAACCCCAAACTCACACCACCATCTCTGCAATCTCACACACTTTGGACCATAGCAAGCCACAAAATTCCTATTGCCCTCTGCAGCCTCGCCCCTAACCCCACACAATCACATATACATAGACTTTACCACTTTGCCCCTCCCCTTAACGATACTCCAGGAGGTGCTCTATAACGCTCCGGAGCAGCCATGTTTGCCGACCCCCACCGCTCTGACAATCCGCGACACCGCCCACCCATGTCAATACCCCTAGGGGGTCTAATAAATGCAAAAAAAAAAAGTTTAAAAAAAAAGTAAAAAAAAAATAAAAACAAATAAAAAGGATTAAAAATTCAAATCACCCCCCTTTCCCTAGAACACATATGAAAGTAGTTAAAAACTGTGAAACACATACATGTTAGGTATCCCCACGTCCGAAATCGCCCGCTCTACAAAGTCATACAAATATTTTTCCTGTTCGGTAAACGCCGTAGCGGGAAAAATGGTCAAAAGTGCCAAACCACCGCTTTTTCACTGTTTTGATTCTGATAAAAATTTGAATAAAAAGTGATCAAAGCAATAACATTTCCCGAAAATGGTAGAACTAAAAAGTACACCCGACCCCGCAAAAAAAGACGCCCTATACATCTCCGTACACTTACGTATAAAAAAAGTTACGGCTGTCAGAATATGGCGACTTTTCAAAAAAAAATTTTTTAACATAGTTTTGGATTTTTTAAAGGGGTCAAAATGTAAATAAAACCATATAAATTTGGTATCCCCGGAATCGTAACGAAACACAGAATACAGGGGACATGTCATTGTGGCTGCACAGTGAACGCCGTAAAACCAAAGCCCCTAAGAAAGTCACAGAAATGCATTTTTTCTTCAAATCCCCCCCATTCTGAATTTTTTCCCTGCTTCCCAGTACATTATATGGAATAAATAATGGTGCCAGCATGAAGAAAAATTTGTCCCAAGAAAAATTAAGACCTCATATGGCTCTGGGAGCGGAGAAATAAAAAAGTTATGGGGTTTAGAAGGAGGGGAGTCAAAAACGAAAATCAAAAAATGCCGTCGGCGGGAAAGGGTTAACTTCAAATCCTTCTGTCCCAAAGTCACTATGTACAGTATATACCAACACCGTATATATAGCGGCTCTAATACAAAGTAACTGCAACACAAAGGTCTCACAGATTCTCTGAATTACAGCAACAACAAGATACAAAGTTACATTTCATATCCTATACCTTATACACAGTACGAAAACCTTACCCCCGCCTGTATATACCCACTGCTACAATCACCGCAGACCAAGTCGCAGGTACCAGCTAGTATATATATATGTGACTGTGACTATCTATACATATATATGTGACTATCTATACATACAGTGGGGCAAAAAAGTATTTAGTCAGTCACCAATAGTGCAAGTTCCAGCACTTACAAAGATGAGAGGCGTCTGTAATTTACATCATAGGTGACCTCAACTATGAGAGACAAAATGAGAAAACAAATCCAGAAAATCACATTGTCAGATTTTGTAAGAATTTATTTGCAAATTATGGAGGAAAATAAGTATTTGGTCACCTACAAACAATCCAGATTTCTGGCTCTCACAGACCTGTAACTTCTTCTTTAAGAGTCTCCTCTTTCCTCCACTCATTACCTGTAGTAATGGCACCTGTTTAAACTTGTTATCAGTATAAAAAGACACCTGTGCACACCCTCAAACAGTCAGACTCCAAACTCCACTATGGTGAAGACCAAAGAGCTGTCAAAGGACACCAGAAACAAAATGGTAGCCCTGCACCAGGCTGGGAAGACTGAATCTGCAATAAGCAACCAGCTTGGATTGAAGAAATCAACTGTGGGAGCAATAATTAGAAAATGGAAGACATACAAGACCACTGATAATCTCCCTCGCTCTGGGGCTCCACGCAAAATCTCACCCCGTGGGGTCAAAATGATCACAAGAGCGGTGAGCAAAAATCCCAGAACCACGCGGGGGGACCTAGTGACTGACCTGCAGAGAGCTGGGACCAATGTAACAAAGCCTACCATCAGTAACACACTACGCCGCCAGGGACTCCGATCCTGCAGTGCCAGACGTGTCCCACTGCTTAAGCCAGTACATGTCCGGGCCCCTCTGAAGTTTGCTAGAGAGCATTTGGATGATCCAGAAGAGTATTGGGAGAATGTCCTATGGTCTGATGAAACCAAACTGGAACTGTTTGCTAGAAACACAACTTTACGTGTTTGGAGGAAAAAGAATACTGAGTTGCATCCATCAAACAATATACCTACTGTAAAGCATGGGGGTGGAAACATCATGCTTTGGGGCTGTTTCTCTGCAAAGGGGCCAGGACGACTGATCCGGGTACATGAAAGAATGAATGGGGCCATGTATCGGGAGATTTTGAGTGCAAACCTCCTTCATCAGCAAGGGCATTGAAGATGAAACGTGGCTGGGTCTTTCAACATGACAATGATCCAAAGCACACTGCCAGGGCAACGAAGGAGTGGCTTTGTAAGAAGCATTTCAAGGTCCTGGAGTGGCCGAGCCAGTCTCCAGATCTCAACCCTATAGAAAACCTTTGGAGGGAGTTGAAAGTCCGTGTTGCCAAGCGACAGCCCCAAAACATCACTGCTCTAGAGGAGATCTGCATGGAGGAATGGGCCAACATACCAACAACAGTGTGTGCCAACCTTGTGAAGACTTACAGAAAACGTCTGACCTCTGTCATTGCCAACAAAGGAGAGAGAACAAAGGATTCAGATGACATTTTATTACTGACCAAATACTTATTTTCCACCATAATTTGCAAATAAATTCTTACAAAATCTGACAATGTGATTTTCTGGATTTGTTTTCTCATTTTGTCTCTCATAGTTGAGGTCTACCTATGATGTAAATTACAGACGCCTCATCTTTGTAAGTGCTGGAACTTGCACTATTGGTGACTGACTAAATACTTTTTTGCCCCACTGTATATATATGTGACTATCTATACATTTATATATGTGACTATCTATATATATATATATATGTGACTGTCTATAGATGTATATATGTGACTGTCTATAGATGTATATATGTGACTATCTATACATTTATATATGTGACTATCTATATATATATATATATATATATATATATATATATATATATGTGACTGTCTATAGATGTATATATGTGACTATCTCTATATATATATATATATATATATATGTGACTGTCTATAGATGTATATATGTGACTATCTATATATATATATATATATATATATATATATATAAATATATATATATATAAATATATATGTGACTGTCTATAGATGTATATATGTGACTATCTATAGAGGTAATGAATTGGAAGTTTATTGTAACATGTTGTGAATGTTTTTGTCACTGAGTTGTATCTGATTATATACCGGTGCAGGTGTTGTTCCCATATCCGGTGTATATGGATGGAGGTTACACCTGAGTTTTGGGAAGCCTGATGAAGTGCGTGTAGCATGAAACGGTCGTCGCTTCATTAGCACATTCATTCCATCTTACCTGACCCCCGTTTGTGAGTGCTGTCAGGTTCCTAATTTAACCACTTCAGTACCGGGCCAATTTGTGCTCCAGGACCAGACACATTTTAGGTTTATTATGTATGTACGGTTTTGGGGGCTGTAACATTTTTCCCATAGGTCTCAGTCAACTAATTTTTGCGTCTTTTTTCGGGGACACATAGGGCTTTATTTTTATGTTATCTTTATTTCCGAATGTGTTTTAATTTTTTTTATATCTGGGAAAATATAAACAAAATAGGAGGGAAATTGTGTCTGGTTTTCAATTTTTTTTTTTTAAATTTAATAACACAAAGTGTCACTGAAAAACTTTATAATATAGTTTTTCCTCTCCGTTATGGTAATTTTTATTTTGTATGGTGTTGTTGGGGGTGGGGCTATAACCTTTAATAATGGCGTTTTATTAGCGTATTATTTATTTATTTTTTTATTATTATTTTATTTACTTTTTTTAAACTTTTTTATTATATTTTTATTTTATTTTTCAGATTATGTCCCCATAAGGTGATAAGAGACCTTTGGGGACATCTGATCACTTTTTTTTTTTGTACTTGAGGCCGATTTCTCCTATAACTGGGGCTGGTACATTAAACCTCAGATACAGGAGAAATACAGCCTCCTGCACACTGTATACACAGTATACAGAGCTGATCTGGGGTCCTGTAGGACCCAGCAGCTCTGGCAGGACACTGCTCCCCGCGGATCACGTGTCTGCCGGGTCAGAGGGCAGCTGATTTATGGCTGCGTCCATAGCCGTGTATACAGCGCTCATTGAGTGCTATATAGATCGAGAAGGCAGGGGAGGTAATAAATCTGCCCTGTCTCCTCTCTGGGAGCTCCGGCTGAAGTTACAGCCGGCTCCTAGTGAAAGCAGCTACATGATCTCCGTGCAGCTACTGTGTTCTGATGGATGTACAGGTACGTCCTGGCAGAACTAGACAACCACTTCCCGGACGTATATAGTCTATGGGCGGTCCGGAAGTGGTTAAGGATGAACGTTTGCTGACTGTTACTGAGGCTGGGGAGCGCCGCTCTCTCTACTTCATTCTCGTTATTCGGGGCTATATTTTCTCTATGACACTGAGCACCACTTTTAAGCCGTAACGATTTAACCTATGATCCATTAAGATTATGGGCTATCTTTGGTGTCTGTTCACATAGACAGAGTAGTGCCACTGACTTTATGCGTGTCATTATTATGGGGGATTCACTGACCCTGATATCACCTGGGGAGGCAGAAACCTGCAGATCCAACAAAGGGAACAGAATCATGTCAGGAATAAGAGACAATGACCTATCAGAACTAGTGCAGGACCCAACAAGAGGCGCGGCCAGACCTAATTGTAACAAATGACCCGACACACTGTCACGAGGGGAGAGCGGGGACATCTGGGGAATAGTGACCATAACATAAGAAGGTTTCTTGTACACATTAAGAAGATGGGGTACAAAAACACTAAAGGAAGGCCGATGGTCACCAGCGGAGAGAGGAGCTGAGCAGCAGAAACTGGGACAATGTCCTCAACGTGACCGGAACACAAACTAACTGGGACATCTCCAAAAATATACTAAATAAGAGACTAGAAAACACATACCCTATGGGAATAAGCGGGCCAGGAATCATAGGAAACCAATATGGCTGACTAACACGGTACAGAATGCAATGAGGGGTAAAAAGGAAGGATTTATAGGACTAACACAAGAGAGGAGCGACACAACATTACATACTATAAGGAGGAACATAACCTGCGCAAAAGATAAAGGAGGCGAAGACTGAGGCGGAGAGATTAATCACCAAGGAAAGTAACAGGAATCCAAAATTATTCTTCAATTACATAAATAATAAGAAATGTGATCTGGGAGTAATGGTGGAGGAGGATGAGCACAAAGCACAAGTATTACATGCCTTCTTCTCTACAGTGCTTACACAAGACAATCCATTGGCCAACAACATGATTAGGGGAATGTTATCTCTCAATTACATGTCACCCGTGTAACCCAGGAAGAAGTGCAGCGCCGCCTGCAAAACACTAAAATAGAGAAATCGCCTGGTCCAGATGGAATACACCCCCGAGGTCTGAGGGAATTAAGCATGGTCATAGATAGACCCTTGTATCTAATATTTAAGGATTCAGTAATGACTGGGTCTGTTCCACAAGATTGGCGAATAGCAAATGTGGCGCCAATTTTCAAAAAGGGGTGTAAAAGTGAACCTGGAAACTATAGGCCAGTAAGTTTAACTTCTGTGGTGGGAAAGATATGGGAGGGCTTTCTAAGAGATGCTATCCTGGAGTATCTCACTGAAAATAATCTTATAACACCCAATCAGCATGGAGGAATCGGTCCTGTCATACTAATCTGATCAGCTTCTATGAGGAGATCAGTACAAGGCTGGACATGGGTGATGCAGTGGACGTGGTGTATCTGGACATGGGTGATGCAGTAGACGTGGTGTATCTGGACATGGGTGATGCGGTGGACGTGGTGTATCTGGACATGGGTGATGCGGTGGACGTGGTGTATCTGGACATGGGTGATGCGGTGGACGTGGTGTATCTGGACATGGGTGATGCAGTGGACGTGGTGTATCTGGACATGGGTAATGCAGTGGACGTGGTGTATCTGGACATGGGTAATGCAGTGGACGTGGTGTATCTGGACATGGGTGATGCAGTAGACGTGGTGTATCTGGACATGGGTGATGTGGTGGACGTGGTGTATCTGGACATGGGTGATGCGGTGGACGTGGTGTATCTGGACATGGGTGATGCAGTGGACGTGGTGTATCCGGACATGGGTGATGCAGTGGACGTGGTGTATCTGGACATGGGTGATGCAGTAGACGTGGTGTATCCGGACATGGGTGATGCAGTGGACGTGGTGTATCTGGACATGGGTGATGCAGTGGACGTGGTGTATCTGGACATGGGTGATGCAGTAGACGTGGTGTATCTGGACATGGGTGATGCAGTAGACGTGGTGTATCCGGACATGGGTGATGCAGTAGACGTGGTGTATCTGGACATGGGTGATGCAGTGGACGTGGTGTATCTGGACATGGGTGATGCAGTGGACGTGGTGTATCTGGACATGGGTAATGCAGTGGACGTGGTGTATCTGGACATGGGTAATGCAGTGGACGTGGTGTATCTGGACATGGGTGATGCAGTAGACGTGGTGTATCTGGACATGGGTGATGCGGTGGACGTGGTGTATCTGGACATGGGTGATGCGGTGGACGTGGTGTATCCGGACATGGGTGATGCAGTGGACGTGGTGTATCCGGACATGGGCGATGCAGTGGACGTGGTGTATCTGGACATGGGTGATGCAGTAGACGTGGTGTATCCGGACATGGGTGATGCAGTGGACGTGGTGTATCTGGACATGGGTGATGCAGTGGACGTGGTGTATCTGGACATGGGTGATGCAGTAGACGTGGTGTATCCGGACATGGGTGATGCAGTAGACGTGGTGTATCCGGACATGGGTGATGCAGTAGACGTGGTGTATCTGGACATGGGTGATGCAGTGGACGTGGTGTATCTGGACATGGGTGATGCAGTGGACGTGGTGTATCTGGACATGGGTAATGCGGTGGACGCGGTGTATCTGGACATGGGTGATGCAGTAGACGTGGTGTATCCGGACATGGGTGATGCAGTGGGCGTGGTGTATCTGGACATGGGTAATGCGGTGGACGCGGTGTATCTGGACATGGGTGATGCAGTGGACGTGGTGTATCTGGACATGGGTAATGCAGTAGACGCGGTGTATCTGGACATGGGTGATGCAGTGGACATGGTGTATCTGGACTTTTCAAAGGCTTTTGATACTGTTCCACAAATGGTTGGTATGCAGAATGAGAATGTTGGGACTGGGGGAAACATCTGTATTTGGGTTGGCAACTGGCTCACTGATAGGAAACAGAGGGGACTTGTTAATGGTAAATATTCAGACTGGGCCACAGGGGTCAGTATTAGGTCCTCTTGTTTAATATCTTTATTAATGACCTGGTAGAGAGTCTACAGAGCAGGGGGTCCATATTACAGAGCAGGGGGTCCATATTACAGAGCAGGGGGTCCATATTACAGAGCAGGGGCTATATATTACAGAGCAGGGGCTACATATTACAGAGCAGGGGGTCCATATTACACAGCGGGGGGTCCATATTACACAGCAGGGGGTCCATATTACAGAGCAGGGGCTACATATTACAGAGCAGGGGGTCCATATTACACAGCGGGGGGTCCATATTACAGAGCAGGGGGTCCGTATTACAGAGCAGGGGGTCCGTATTACAGAGCAGGGGGTCCATATTACACAGCAGGGGGTCCATATTACACAGCAGGGGGTCCATATTACAGAGCAGGGGGTCCATATTACAGAGCAGGGGGTCCATATTACACAGCAGGGGGTCCATAATACACAGCAGGGGGTCCATATTACACAGCAGGGGGTCCGTATTACAGAGCAGGGGGTCCGTATTACAGAGCAGGGGGTCCATATTACACAGCAGGGGGTCCATATTACAGAGCAGGGGGTCCATATTACAGAGCAGGGGGTCCATATTACACAGCAGGGGGTCCGTATTACAGAGCAGGGGGTCCATATTACAGAGCAGGGGGTCCATATTACAGAGCAGGGGCTACGTATTACACAGCAGGGGCTACGTATTACACAGCAGGAGGTCCGTATTACACAGCAGGAGGTCCGTATTACACAGCAGGGGGTCCGTATTACACAGCAGGGGGTCCGTATTACACAGCAGGGGGTCCGTATTACACAGCAGGGGGTCCATATTACAGAGCAGGGGGTCCATATTACAGAGCAGGGGGCCCATATTACAGAGCAGGGGCTCCATATTACACAGCAGGGGCTCCATATTACACAGCAGGGGGTCCATATTACAGAGCAGGGGGTCCATATTACAGAGCAGGGGGTCCATATTACAGAGCAGGGGGTCCATATTACAGAGCAGGGGCTCCGTATTACACAGCAGGGGCTCCGTATTACACAGCAGGGGGTCCGTATTACAGAGCAGGGGGTCCGTATTACAGAGCAGGGGGTCCATATTACAGAGCAGGGGGTCCATATTACACAGCAGGGGGTCCATATTACAGAGCAGGGGGTCCATATTACACAGCAGGGGGTCCATATTACACAGCAGGGGGTCCGTATTACAGAGCAGGGGGTCCGTATTACAGAGCAGGGGGTCCGTATTACAGAGCAGGGGGTCCATATTACAGAGCAGGGGGTCCATATTACAGAGCAGGGGGTCCATATTACAGAGCAGGGGGTCCATATTACAGAGCAGGGGGTCCATATTACAGAGCAGGGGGTCCATATTACACAGCAGGGGGTCCATATTACAGAGCAGGGGGTCCATATTACACAGCGGGGGGTCCATATTACACAGCAGAGGGTCCATATTACACAGCAGGGGGTCCATATTACACAGCAGGGGGTCCATATTACACAGCAGGGGGTCCATATTACACAGCAGGGGGTCCATATTACAGAGCAGGGGGTCCATATTACACAGCAGGGGGTCCATATTACACAGCAGGGGGTCCGTATTACACAGCAGGGGGTCCGTATTACACAGCAGGGGGTCCATATTACACAGCAGGGGGTCCATATTACACAGCAGAGGGTCCATATTACACAGCAGGGGGTCCATATTACACAGCAGGGGGTCCGTATTACAGAGCAGGGGGTCCGTATTACAGAGCAGGGGGTCCGTATTACAGAGCAGGGTGTCCGTATTACAGAGCAGGGGGTCCATATTACAGAGCAGGGGGTCCATATTACAGAGCAGGGGGTCCATATTACACAGCAGGGGGTCCATATTACACAGCAGGGGGTCCATATTACACAGCAGGGGGTCCATATTACACAGCAGGGGGTCCATAATACACAGCAGGGGGTCCGTATTACAGAGCAGGGGGTCCATATTACAGAGCAGGGGGTCCATATTACAGAGCAGGGGGTCCGTATTACAGAGCAGGGGGTCCGTATTACACAGCAGGGGGTCCATATTACAGAGCAGGGGGTCCATATTACAGAGCAGGGGGTCCATATTACAGAGCAGGGGGTCCATATTACACAGCAGGGGGTCCGTATTACAGAGCAGGGGGTCCATATTACAGAGCAGGGGGTCCATATTACAGAGCAGGGGGTCCGTATTACAGAGCAGGGGGTCCGTATTACAGAGCAGGGGGTCCGTATTACAGAGCAGGGGGTCCATATTACAGAGCAGGGGGTCCATATTACACAGCAGGGGGTCCATATTACACAGCAGGGGGTCCATATTACAGAGCAGGGGGTCCATATTACAGAGCAGGGGGTCCATATTACACAGCAGGGGGTCCGTATTACAGAGCAGGGTGTCCGTATTACAGAGCAGGGGGTCCATATTACAGAGCAGGGGGTCCATATTACACAGCAGGGGGTCCGTATTACACAGCAGGGGGTCCATATTACACAGCAGGGGGTCCATATTACACAGCAGGGGGTCCATATTACAGAGCAGGGGGTCCATATTACACAGCAGGGGGTCCATATTACAGAGCAGGGGGTCCATATTACAGAGCAGGGGGTCCATATTACACAGCAGGGTGTCCGTATTACAGAGCAGGGGGTCCATATTACAGAGCAGGGGGTCCATATTACACAGCAGGGGGTCCGTATTACAGAGCAGGGGGTCCATATTACACAGCAGGGGGTCCGTATTACAGAGCAGGGGGTCCATATTACAGAGCAGGGTGTCCATATTACACAGCAGGGGGTCCATATTACAGAGCAGGGGGTCCATATTACAGAGCAGGGGGTCCATATTACAGAGCAGGGGGTCCATATTACAGAGCAGGGGCTCCATATTACAGAGCAGGGGGTCCATATTACACAGCAGGGGGTCCATATTACACAGCAGGGGGTCCATATTACAGAGCAGGGGGTCCGTATTACACAGCAGGGGGTCCGTATTACAGAGCAGGGGGTCCGTATTACAGAGCAGGGGGTCCGTATTACAGAGCAGGGGGTCCGTATTACAGAGCAGGGGGTCCGTATTACAGAGCAGGGGGTCCGTATTACAGAGCAGGGGGTCCGTATTACAGAGCAGGGGGTCCGTATTACAGAGCAGGGGGTCCGTATTACAGAGCAGGGGGTCCATATTATACAGCAGAGGGTCCGTATTACACAGCAGGGGGTCCGTATTACAGAGCAGGGGATCCATATTACAGAGCAGGGGCTCCATATTACACAGCAGGGGGTCCGTATTACAGAGCAGGGGGTCCATATTACACAGCAGGGGGTCCATATTACACAGCAGGGGGTCCATATTACAGAGCAGGGGGTCCGTATTACAGAGCAGGGGGTCCGTATTACAGAGCAGGGGGTCCGTATTACAGAGCAGGGGGTCCGTATTACAGAGCAGGGGGTCCATATTACACAGCAGGGGGTCCGTATTACAGAGCAGGGGATCCATATTACAGAGCAGGGGCTCCATATTACACAGCAGGGGGTCCGTATTACAGAGCAGGGGGTCCATATTACACAGCAGGGGGTCCATATTACACAGCAGGGGGTCCATATTACAGAGCAGGGGGTCCGTATTATAGAGCAGGGGGTCCGTATTACAGAGCAGGGGGTCCATATTACACAGCAGGGGGTCCGTATTACAGAGCAGGGGGTCCATATTACACAGCAGGGGGTCCATATTACACAGCAGGGGGTCCATATTACACAGCAGGGGGTCCATATTACACAGCAGGGGGTCCATATTACACAGCAGGGGGTCCATATTACACAGCAGGGGGTCCATATTACACAGCAGGGTGTCCATATTACACAGCAGGGGGTCCATATTACACAGCAGGGGGTCCATAATACACAGCAGGGGGTCCATATTACACAGCAGGGGGTCCATATTACAGAGCAGGGGGTCCATATTACAGAGCAGGGGGTCCGTATTACACAGCAGGGGTCCATATTACAGAGCAGGGGGTCCGTATTACAGAGCAGGGGGTCCGTATTACAGAGCAGGGGGTCCGTATTACAGAGCAGGGGGTCCATATTACACAGCAGGGTGTCCATATTACACAGCAGGGGGTCCATATTACACAGCAGGGGGTCCATATTACACAGCAGGGGGTCCATAATACACAGCAGGGGGTCCATATTACACAGCAGGGGGTCCATATTACACAGCAGGGGGTCCATATTACACAGCAGGGGGTCCATATTACACAGCAGGGGGTCCATAATACACAGCAGGGGGTCCATATTACACAGCAGGGGGTCCATATTACAGAGCAGGGGGTCCATATTACAGAGCAGGGGGTCCGTATTACACAGCAGGGGTCCATATTACAGAGCAGGGGGTCCATATTACACAGCAGGGGGTCCGTATTACAGAGCAGGGGGTCCGTATTACAGAGCAGGGGGTCCGTATTACAGAGCAGGGGGTCCGTATTACAGAGCAGGGGGTCCGTATTACAGAGCAGGGGGTCCATATTACAGAGCAGGGGGTCCATATTACAGAGCAGGGGGTCCGTATTACACAGCAGGGGGTCCGTATTACACAGCAGGGGGTCCGTATTACAGAGCAGGGGGTCCGTATTACAGAGCAGGGGGTCCGTATTACAGAGCAGGGGGTCCGTATTACAGAGCAGGGGGTCCGTATTACAGAGCAGGGGGTCCATATTACAGAGCAGGGGGTCCATATTACAGAGCAGGGGGTCCGTATTACAGAGCAGGGGGTCCATATTACAGAGCAGGGGGTCCATATTATACAGCAGAGGGTCCGTATTACACAGCAGGGGGTCCGTATTACAGAGCAGGGGATCCATATTACAGAGCAGGGGCTCCATATTACACAGCAGGGGGTCCGTATTACAGAGCAGGGGGTCCATATTACACAGCAGGGGGTCCATATTACACAGCAGGGGGTCCATATTACACAGCAGGGGGTCCATATTACAGAGCAGGGGGTCCGTATTACAGAGCAGGGGGTCCGTATTACAGAGCAGGGGGTCCATATTACAGAGCAGGGGGTCCGTATTACAGAGCAGGGGGTCCATATTACAGAGCAGGGGGTCCATATTATACAGCAGAGGGTCCGTATTACACAGCAGGGGGTCCGTATTACAGAGCAGGGGATCCATATTACAGAGCAGGGGCTCCATATTACACAGCAGGGGGTCCGTATTACAGAGCAGGGGGTCCATATTACACAGCAGGGGGTCCATATTACAGAGCAGGGGGTCCATATTACAGAGCAGGGGGTCCGTATTACAGAGCAGGGGGTCCGTATTACAGAGCAGGGGGTCCATATTACACAGCAGGGGGTCCGTATTACAGAGCAGGGGGTCCATATTACACAGCAGGGGGTCCATATTACACAGCAGGGGGTCCATATTACACAGCAGGGGGTCCATATTACACAGCAGGGGGTCCATATTACACAGCAGGGTGTCCATATTACACAGCAGGGGGTCCATATTACACAGCAGGGGGTCCATAATACACAGCAGGGGGTCCATATTACACAGCAGGGGGTCCATATTACAGAGCAGGGGCTACATATTACAGAGCAGGGGGTCCGTATTACACAGCAGGGGTCCATATTACAGAGCAGGGGGTCCATATTACACAGCAGGGGGTCCGTATTACAGAGCAGGGGGTCCGTATTACAGAGCAGGGGGTCCGTATTACAGAGCAGGGGGTCCGTATTACAGAGCAGGGGGTCCGTATTACAGAGCAGGGGGTCCATATTACAGAGCAGGGGGTCCATATTACAGAGCAGGGGGTCCGTATTACACAGCAGGGGGTCCGTATTACAGAGCAGGGGGTCCGTATTACAGAGCAGGGGGTCCGTATTACAGAGCAGGGGGTCCGTATTACAGAGCAGGGGGTCCGTATTACAGAGCAGGGGGTCCGTATTACAGAGCAGGGGGTCCATATTACAGAGCAGGGGGTCCATATTACAGAGCAGGGGGTCCGTATTACAGAGCAGGGGGTCCATATTACAGAGCAGGGGGTCCATATTATACAGCAGAGGGTCCGTATTACACAGCAGGGGGTCCGTATTACAGAGCAGGGGATCCATATTACAGAGCAGGGGCTCCATATTACACAGCAGGGGGTCCGTATTACAGAGCAGGGGGTCCATATTACACAGCGGGGGGTCCGTATTACAGAGCAGGGGGTCCGTATTACAGAGCAGGGGGTCCATATTACACAGCAGGGGGTCCATATTACACAGCAGGGGGTCCATATTACAGAGCAGGGGGTCCGTATTACAGAGCAGGGGGTCCGTATTACAGAGCAGGGGGTCCATATTACACAGCAGGGGGTCCATATTACACAGCAGGGGGTCCATATTACACAGCAGGGGGTCCATATTACATAGCAGGGGGTCCATATTACACAGCAGGGGGTCCATATTACACAGCAGGGGGTCCGTATTACAGAGCAGGGGCTCCATATTACACAGCAGGGGGTCCGTATTACAGAGCAGGGGGTCCATATTACACAGCAGGGGGTCCATATTACACAGCAGGGGGTCCATATTACACAGCAGGGGGTCCGTATTACACAGCAGAGGGTCCGTATTACAGAGCAGGGGATCCATATTACACAGCAGGGGGTCCATATTACAGAGCAGGGGGTCCATATTACAGAGCAGGGGCAACATATTACAGAGCAGGGGCAACATATTACAGAGCAGGGGCAACATATTACAGAGCAGGGGCAACATATTACAGAGCAGGGGCAACATATTACAGAGCAGGGGCAACATATTACAGAGCAGGGGCAACATATTACAGAGCAGGGGGTCCATATTACAGAGCAGGGGGTCCATATTACACAGCAGAGGGTCCATATTACAGAGCAGGGGGTCCATATTACACAGCAGGGGGTCCATATTACACAGCAGGGGGTCCATATTACAGAGCAGGGGGTCCATATTACAGAGCAGGGGGTCCGTATTACAGAGCAGGGGGTCCGTATTACAGAGCAGGGGGTCCATATTACACAGCAGGGGGTCCATATTACAGAGCAGGGGGTCCGTATTACACAGCAGGGGGTCCATATCACACAGCAGGGGGTCCATATTACACAGCAGGGGGTCCATATTACAGAGCAGGGTGTCCGTATTACAGAGCAGGGTGTCCATATTACACAGCAGGGGGTCCATATTACAGAGCAGGGGGTCCATATTACACAGCAGGGGGTCCATATTACACAGCAGGGGGTCCATATTACAGAGCAGGGGGTCCATATTACACAGCAGGGGGTCCATATTACACAGCAGGGGGTCCATATTACACAGCGGGGGGTCCGTATTACAGAGCAGGGGGTCCATATTACACAGCAGGGGGTCCATATTACACAGCAGGGGCTCCATATTACAGAGCAGGGGGTCCATATTACAGAGCAGGGGGTCCATATTACAGAGCAGGGTGTCCATATTACACAGCAGGGGGTCCATATTACACAGCAGGGGGTCCATAATACACAGCAGGGGGTCCATATTACACAGCAGGGGGTCCATATTACAGAGCAGGGGCTACATATTACAGAGCAGGGGGTCCGTATTACACAGCAGGGGGTCCATATTACACAGCAGGGGGTCCATATTACACAGCAGGGGGTCCATATTACAGAGCAGGGGGTCCATATTACAGAGCAGGGGGTCCATATTACAGAGCAGGGGGTCCATATTACAGAGCAGGGGGTCCATATTACAGAGCAGGGGGTCCATATTACAGAGCAGGGGATCCATATTACACAGCAGGGGGTCCATAATACACAGCAGGGGGTCCATATTACACAGCAGGGTGTCCATATTACACAGCAGGGTGTCCATATTACACAGCAGGGGGTCCATATTACACAGCAGGGGGTCCATAATACACAGCAGGGGGTCCGTATTACAGAGCAGGGGCTACATATTACAGAGCAGGGGGTCCATATTACAGAGCAGGGGGTCCATATTACAGAGCAGGGGGTCCGTATTACAGAGCAGGGGGTCCATATTACAGAGCAGGGGGTCCATATTTGCAGATGATACTAAACTTTGTAGGGTAGTTAATAATGAGGAGGATAGTAGAATATTACAGGAGATCTAAGGAAACTGGAAGAATGGGGGGGGGGGCGGAGACTTGGAAATGAAGTGTAATACTGACATGTAAGGTAATGCACTTTGGTCGGCGTAATAACATGTCTGACTATGGACTTAAAAGTAAATTACTGGGTAAGACTGACAGTGAGGGAGACTTAGGGATTTTGGGGGACAGTAAGCTTACCTGTAGTGACCAGTGTCAGGCAGCTGCTGCCAAGGCAAATAACATTATGGGATGCATCAAAAGAGGCCGAGCTTCTCATGACAAGGACACAGTTATACCTCTATACAAATCACTGGTGCGGCCACACTTAGACTATTGGGCCCCGATATACAAGAAAGACATAAGTGAACTTGAAAAAGTGCAAAGACGGGAAACCAAAATGATTAGGGGAATGGGGGGGACTGGAGGACAACGAGGGGTTAATAGACTGGGGGTTATTCAGGTTAGAGAAAAGACGTCTCCGGGGAGATCTAATAACAATGTACAAATACATGAAGGGACAACACAAAGAACTTTCTAAGGATCTATTTACACCTAGGTCAGTGACCGTGACAAGGGGACGTCCTCTACACCTAGACCGGGGACAAGGGGACGTCCTCTACACCTAGACCAGTGACAAGGGGACGTCCTCTACACCTAGACCAGTGACAAGGGGACGTCCTCTACACCTAGACCAGTGACAAGGGGACGTCCTCTACACCTAGACCAGTGACAAGCGGACGTCCTCTACACCTAGACCAGTGACAAGGGGACGTCCTCTACACCTAGACCAGTGACAAGGGGACGTCCTCTACACCTAGACCAGTGACAAGGGGACGTCCTCTACACCTAGACCAGTGACAAGGGGACGTCCTCTACACCTAGACCAGTGACAAGGGGACGTCCTCTACACCTAGACCAGTGACAAGGGGACGTCCTCTACACCTAGACCAGTGACAAGGGGACGTCCTCTACACCTAGACCAGTGACAAGGGGACGTCCTCTACACCTAGACCAGTGACAAGGGGACGTCCTCTACACCTAGACCAGTGACAAGGGGACGTCCTCTACACCTAGACCAGTGACAGTGACAAGGGGACGTCCTCTACACCTAGACCAGTGACAAGGGGACGTCCTCTACACCTAGACCAGTGACAAGGGGACGTCCTCTACACCTAGACCAGTGACAGTGACAAGGGGACGTCCTCTACACCTAGACCAGTGACAAGGGGACGTCCTCTACACCTAGACCAGTGACAAGGAGACGTCCTCTACACCTAGACCAGTGACAAGGGGACGTCCTCTACACCTAGACCAGTGACAAGGGGACGTCCTCTACACCTAGACCAGTGACAAGGGGACGTCCTCTACACCTAGACCAGTGACAGTGACAAGGGGACGTCCTCTACACCTAGACCAGTGACAGTGACAAGGGGACGTCCTCTACACCTAGACCGGGGACAAGGGGACATCCTCTACACCTAGACCAGTGACAGGGACAAGGGGACGTCCTCTACACCTAGACCAGTGACAAGGGGACATCCTCTAAACCTAGACCAGTGACAAGGGGACATCCTCTAAACCTAGACCAGTGACAGGGACAAGGGGACGTCCTCTACACCTAGACCAGTGACAGTGACAAGGAGACATCCTCTACACCTAGACCAGTGACAGTGACAAGGGGACGTCCTCTACACCTAGACCAGTGACAGTGACAAGGGGACGTCCTCTACACCTAGACCGGTGACAGTGACAAGGGGACGTCCTCTACACCTAGACCGGTGACAGTGACAAGGGGACGTGCTCTACACCTAGACCAGTGACAGAGATAAGGAGACGTCCTCTACACCTAGACCAGGGACAGTGACAAGGGGACGTCCTCTACACCTAGACCAGTGACAGTGACAAGGAGACGTCCTCTACACCTAGACCAGGGACAAGGGGACGTCCTCTACACCTAGACCAGTGACAGTGACAAGGAGACGTCCTCTACACCTAGACCAGTGACAAGGGGACGTCCTCTACACCTAGACCAGTGACAGGGACAAGGGGACGTCCTCTACACCTAGACCGGTGACAGGGACAAGGGGACGTCCTCTACACCTAGACCAGTGACAGGGACAAGGGGACATCCTCTACACCTAGACCAGTGACAGGGACAAGGGGACATCCTCTACACCTAGACCAGTGACAGTGACAAGGAGACGTCCTCTACACCTAGACCAGGGACAAGGGGACGTCCTCTACACCTAGACCAGTGACAAGGAGACGTCCTCTACACCTAGACCAGTGACAAGGGGACGTCCTCTACACCTAGACCAGTGACAGGGACAAGGGGACATCCTCTACAACTAGACCAGTGACAGTGACAAGGGGACGTCCTCTACACCTAGACCAGTGACAGTGACAAGGAGACGTCCTCTACACCTAGACCGGGGACAAAGGGACGTCCTCTACACCTAGACCAGTGACAAGGGGACGTCCTCTACACCAAGACCAGTGACAGTGACAAGGAGACGTCCTCTACACCAAGACCAGTGACAAGGGGACGTCCTCTACACCAAGACCAGTGACAAGGGGACGTCCTCTACACCAAGACCAGTGACAAGGGGACGTCCTCTACACCTAGACCAGTGACAAGGGGACGTCCTCTACACCTAGACCAGTGACAAGGAGACATCCTCTACACCTAGACCAGTGACAGTGACAAGGGGACGTCCTCTACACCTAGACCAGTGACAGTGACAAGGGGACGTCCTCTACACCTAGACCAGTGACAGTGACAAGGGGACGTCCTCTACACCTAGACCAGTGACAGTGACAAGGGGACGTCCTCTACACCTAGACCAGTGACAAGGAAACGTCCTCTACACCTAGACCAGTGACAAGGAGACGTCCTCTACACCTAGACCAGTGACAAGGAGACATCCTCTACACCTAGACCAGTGACAGTGACAAGGGGACGTCCTCTACACCTAGACCAGTGACAAGGGGACGTCCTCTACACCTAGACCAGTGACAGTGACAAGGGGACGTCCTCTACACCTAGACCAGTGACAGTGACAAGAGGACGTCCTCTACACCTAGAGCGGTGACAGTGACAAGGGGACGTCCTCTACACCTAGACCAGTGACAAGGGGACGTCCTCTACACCTAGACCAGTGACAAGAGGACGTCCTCTACACCTAGACAAGTGACAGTGACAAGGGGACGTCCTCTTCACCTAGACCAGTGACAGTGACAAGGGGACGTCCTCTACACCTAGACCAGTGACAAGGGGACGTCCTCTACACCTAGACCAGTGACAGTGACAAGGAGACGTCCTCTACACCTAGACCAGTGACAGTGACAAGGGGACGTCCTCTACACCTAGACCGATGACAGTGACAAGGGGACGTCCTCTACACCTAGACCAGTGACAGTGACAAGGGGAAGCCCTCTACACCTAGACCGGTGACAGTGACAAGGGGACGTCCTCTACACCTAGACGAGTGACAAGGAGACGTCCTCTACACCTAGACCAGTGACAAGGGGACGTCCTCTACACCTAGACCAGTGACAAGGAGACGTCCTCTACACCTAGACCAGTGACAGTGACAAGGGGACGTCCTCTACACCTAGACCAGTGACAAGGAGACGTCCTCTACACCTAGATCAGTGACAGTGACAAGGGGACGTCCTCTACACCTACACCGGTGACAGTGACAAGGGGACGTTCTCTACACCTAGACAAGTGACAAGAGGACGTCCTCTACACCTAGACCAGTGACAAGGGGGCGTCCTCTACACCTAGATCGGTGACAGTGACAAGAGGACGTCCTCTACACCTAGACCAGTGACAAGGGGACGTCCTCTACACCTAGACCAGTGACAAGGGGACGTCCTCTACACCTAGACCAGTGACAGTGACAAGAGGACGTCCTCTACACCTAGACCAGTGACAAGGGGACGTCCTCTACACCTAGACCAGTGACAGGGACAAGGGGACATCCTCTACACCTAGACCAGTGACAAGAGGACGTCCTCTACACCTAGACCAGTGACAGTGACAAGGGGGCGTCCTCTACACCTAGATCGGTGACAGTGACAAGAGGACGTCCTCTACACCTAGACCAGTGACAAGGGGACGTCCTCTACACCTAGACCAGTGACAGTGACAAGAGGACGTCCTCTACACCTAGACCAGTGACAAGGGGACGTCCTCTACACCTAGACCAGTGACAGGGACAAGGGGACATCCTCTACACCTAGACCAGTGACAGTGACAAGGGGACGTCCTCTACACCTAGATCGGTGACAGTGACAAGGGGACATCCTCTACACCTAGACCAGTGACAGTGACAAGGGGACGTCCTCTACACCTAGACCAGTGACAAGGAGACGTCCTCTACACCTAGACCAGTGAAAGTGACAAGAGGACGTCCTCTACACCTAGACCAGTGACAGTGACAAGGGGACGTCCTCTACACCTAGACCAGTGACAGTGACAAGGGGACGTCCTCTACACCTAGACCAGTGACAGTGACAAGAGGACGTTCTCTACACCTAGACCAGTGACAGTGACAAGGGGACGTCCTCTACACCTAGACCAGTGACAAGGGGGCGTCCTCTACACCTAGACCAGTGACAAGGGGACATCCTCTACACCTAGACCAGTGACAAGGGGACGTCCTCTACACCTAGACCAGTGACAGTGACAAGAGGACGTCCTGTACACCTAGACCAGTGACAAGGGGACGTCCTCTACATCTAGACCAGTGACAGGGACAAGGGGACATCCTCTACACCTAGACCAGTGACAGTGACAAGGGGACGTCCTCTACACCTAGACCGGTGACAGTGACAAGGGGACGTCCTCTACACCTAGACCGGTGACAGTGACAAGGGGACGTCCTCTACACCTAGACCAGTGACAGTGACAAGAGGACGTCCTGTACACCTAGACCAGTGACAAGGGGACGTCCTCTACATCTAGACCAGTGACAGGGACAAGGGGACATCCTCTACACCTAGACCAGTGACAGTGACAAGGGGACGTCCTCTACACCTAGACCGGTGACAGTGACAAGAGGACGTTCTCTACACCTAGACCAGTGACAGTGACAAGGGGACGTCCTCTACACCTAGACCAGTGACAAGGGGGCGTCCTCTACACCTAGACCAGTGACAAGGGGACATCCTCTACACCTAGACCAGTGACAAGGGGACGTCCTCTACACCTAGACCAGTGACAGTGACAAGAGGACGTCCTGTACACCTAGACCAGTGACAAGGGGACGTCCTCTACATCTAGACCAGTGACAGGGACAAGGGGACATCCTCTACACCTAGACCAGTGACAGTGACAAGGGGACGTCCTCTACACCTAGATCGGTGACAGTGACAAGGGGACGTCCTCTACACCTAGACCAGTGACAAGGGGACATCCTCTACACCTA
>NW_027440969.1:0-49577 GCF_031893055.1 Leptodactylus fuscus
CTAGATAGGCTTAACTGTCAACTTTCCCATGGCTGCGTCATTCTCAGCCCGAGCTACACTCAAGAGTACACGATCAATGAAGCGCTAAGGGGAAAGTAGAAATCCTGCTTCATACAAGTTGCCGAGTAAGCAATCAATGAAACCCTATGGTGAAAATCAAACTCCGGCATGATACAAGTTGCAAGATCACCCAGCTAGCCTATGATGGGTTGTCACTAGATAGGCTTAACTGTCAACTTTCACATGGCTGCGACCTTCTCAGCCCGAGCTACACTCAAGAGTACACGATCAATGAAACCCTATGGGGAAAATCAAACTCCGACATGGTACAAGTTGCAAGATCACCCAGCTAGTCTAGGCTTAATGATGGGTTGTCACTAGATAGGCTTAACTGTCAACTTTCCCATGGCTGCGACCTTCTCAGCCCGAGCTACACTCAAGAGTACACGATCAATGAAAACCTATGGGGAAAATCAAACTCCGACATGGTACAAGTTGCAAGCTCACCCAGCTAGCCTATGATGGGCTGTCACTAGATAGGCTTAACTGTCAACTTTCCCATGGCTGCGACCTTCTCAGCCCGAGCTACACTCAAGAGTACACGATCAATGAAACCCTATGGGGAAAATCAAACTCCGACATGGTACAAGTTGCAAGATCACCCAGCTAGCCTATGATGGGCTGTCACTAGATAGGCTTAACTGTCAACTTTCCCATGGCTGCGTCATTCTCAGCCCGATCTACACTCAATAGTACACGATCAATGAAGCGCTAAGGGGAAAGTAGAAATCCTGCTTGATACAAGTTGCCGAGTAAGCGATCAATGAAACCCTATGGTGAAAATCAAACTCCGGCATGATACAAGTTGCAAGATCACCCAGCTAGCCTATGATGGGTTGTCACTAGATAGGCTTAACTGTCAACTTTCCCATGGCTGCGACCTTCTCAGCCCGTGCTACACTCAAGAGTACACGATCAATGAAACCCTATGGGGAAAATCAAACTCCGACATGGTACAAGCTGCAAGCTCACCCAGCTAGCCTATGATGGGCTGTCACTAGATAGGCTTAACTGTCAACTTTCCCATGGCTGCGACCTTCTCAGCCCGAGTTACACTCAAGAGTACACGATCAATGAAACCCTATGGGGAAAATCAAACTCCGACATGGTAGAAGTTGCAAGCTCACCCAGCTAGCCTATGATGGGCTGTCACTAGATAGGCTTAACTGTCAACTTTCCCATGGCTGCGACCTTCTCAGCCCGAGTTACACTCAAGAGTACACGATCAATGAAACCCTATGGCAAAATCAAACTCCGACATGGTAGAAGTTGCAAGCTCACCCAACTAGCCTATGATGGGCTGTCACTAGATAGGCTTAACTGTCAACTTTCCCATGGCTGCGTCATTCTCAGCCCGAGCTACACTCAAGAGTACACGAACAATGAAGCGCTAAGGGGAAAGTAGAAATCCTGCTTCATACAAGTTGCCGAGTAAGCGATCAATGAAACCCTATGGTGAAAATCAAACTCCGGCATGATACAAGTTGCAAGATCACCCAGCTAGCCTATGATGGGTTGTCACTAGATAGGCTTAACTGTCAACTTTCACATGGCTGCGACCTTCTCAGACCGAGCTACACTCAAGAGTACACGATCAATGAAACCCTATGGGGAAAATCAAACTCCGACATGGTACAAGTTGCAAGATCACCCAGCTAGCCTATGATGGGCTGTCACTAGATAGGCTTAACTGTCAACTTTCCCATGGCTGCGTCATTCTCAGCCCGATCTACACTCAAGAGTACACGATCAATGAAGCGCTAAGGGGAAAGTAGAAATCATGCTTGATACAAGTTGCCGAGTAAGCGATCAATGAAACCCTATGGTGAAAATCAATCTCCGGCATGATACAAGTTGCAAGATCACCCAGCTAGCCTATGATGGGTTGTCACTAGATAGGCTTAACTGTCAACTTTCCCATGGCTGCGACCTTCTCAGCCCGAGCTACACTCAAGAGTACACGATCAATGAAACCCTATGGGGAAAATCAAACTCCGACATGGTACAAGATGCAAGCTCACCCAGCTAGCCTATGATGGGCTGTCACTAGATAGGCTTAACTGTCAACTTTCCCATGGCTGCGACCTTCTCAGCCCGAGTTACACTCAAGAGTGCACGATCAATGAAACCCTATGGGGAAAATCAAACTCCGACATGGTAGAAGTTGCAAGCTCACCCAGCTAGCCTATGATGGGCTGTCACTAGATAGGCTTAACTGTCAACTTTCCCATGGCTGCGTCATTCTCAGCCCGAGCTACACTCAAGAGTACACGATCAATGAAGCGCTAAGGTGAAAGTAGAAATCCTGCTTGATACAAGTTGCCGAGTAAGCGATCAATGAAACCCTATGGTGAAAATCAAACTCCGGCAAGATACAAGTTGCAAGATCACCCAGCTAGCCTATGATGGGTTGTCACTAGATAGGCTTAACTGTCAACTTTCCCATGGCTGCGACCTTCTCAGCCCGAGCTACACTCAAGAGTACACGATCAATGAAACCCTATGGGGAAAATCAAACTCCGACATGGTAGAAGTTGCAAGCTCACCCAGCTAGCCTATGATGGGCTGTCACTAGATAGGCTTAACTGTCAACTTTCCCATGGCTGCGTCATTCTCAGCCCGAGCTACACTCAAGAGTACACGATCAATGAAGCGCTAAGGGGAAAGTAGAAATCCTGCTTCATACAAGTTGCCGAGTAAGCAATCAATGAAACCCTATGGTGAAAATCAAACTCCGGCATGATACAAGTTGCAAGATCACCCAGCTAGCCTATGATGGGTTGTCACTAGATAGGCTTAACTGTCAACTTTCACATGGCTGCTACCTTCTCAGCCCGATCTACACTCAAGAGTACACGATCAATGAAGCGCTAAGGGGAAAGTAGAAATCCTGCTTGATACAAGTTGCCGAGTAAGCGATCAATGAAACCCTATGGTGAAAATCAAACTCCGGCATGATACAAGTTGCAAGATCACCCAGCTAGCCTATGATGGGTTGTCACTAGATAGGCTTAACTGTCAACTTTCCCATGGCTGCGACCTTCTCAGCCCGAGCTACACTCAAGAGTACACGATCAATGAAACCCTATGGGGAAAATCAAACTCCGACATGGTAGAAGTTGCAAGCTCACCCAGCTAGCCTATGATGGGCTGTCACTAGATAGGCTTAACTGTCAACTTTCCCATGGCTGCGTCATTCTCAGCCCGAGCTACACTCAAGAGTACACGATCAATGAAGCGCTAAGGGGAAAGTAGAAATCCTGCTTCATACAAGTTGCCGAGTAAGCGATCAATGAAACCCTATGGTGAAAATCAAACTCCGGCATGATACAAGTTGCAAGATCACCCAGCTAGCCTATGATGGGTTGTCACTAGATAGGCTTAACTGTCAACTTTCCCATGGCTGCGACCTTCTCAGCCCGAGCTACACTCAAGAGTACACGATCAATGAAACCCTATGGGGAAAATCAAACTCCGACATGGTAGAAGTTGCAAGCTCACCCAGCTAGCATATGATGGGCTGTCACTAGATAGGCTTAACTGTCAACTTTCCCATGGCTGCGTCATTCTCAGCCCGAGCTACACTCAAGAGTACACGATCAATGAAGCGCTAAGGGGAAAGTAGAAATCCTGCTTCATACAAGTTGCCGAGTAAGCAATCAATGAAACCCTATGGTGAAAATCAAACTCCGGCATGATACAAGTTGCAAGATCACCCAGCTAGCCTATGATGGGTTGTCACTAGATAGGCTTAACTGTCAACTTTCACATGGCTGCGACCTTCTCAGCCCGAGCTACACTCAAGAGTACACGATCAATGAAAACCTATGGGGAAAATCAAACTCCGACATGGTACAAGTTGCAAGATCACCCAGCTAGTCTATGATGGGCTGTCACTAGATAGGCTTAACTGTCAACTTTCCCATGGCTGCGTCATTCTCAGCCCGATCTACACTCAAGAGTACACGATCAATGAAGCGCTAAGGGGAAAGTAGAAATCCTGCTTGATACAAGTTGCCGAGTAAGCGATCAATGAAACCCTATGGTGAAAATCAAACTCCGGCATGATACAAGTTGCAAGATCACCCAGCTAGCCTATGATGGGTTGTCACTAGATAGGCTTAACTGTCAATTTTCCCATGGCTGCGACCTTCTCAGCCCGAGCTACACTCAAGAGTACACGATCAATGAAACCCTATGGGGAAAATCAAACTCCGACATGGTAGAAGTTGCAAGCTCACCCAGCTAGCCTATGATGGGCTGTCACTAGATAGGCTTAACTGTCAACTTTCCCATGGCTGCGTCATTCTCAGCCCGAGCTACACTCAAGAGTACACGATCAATGAAGCGCTAAGGGGAAAGTAGAAATCCTGCTTCATACAAGTTGCCGAGTAAGCGATCAATGAAACCCTATGGTGAAAATCAAACTCCGGCATGATACAAGTTGCAAGATCACCCAGCTAGCCTATGATGGGTTGTCACTAGATAGGCTTAACTGTCAACTTTCCCATGGCTGCGACCTTCTTAGCCCGAGCTACACTCAAGAGTACACGATCAATGAAACCCTATGGGGAAAATCAAACTCCGACATGGTACAAGTTGCAAGATCACCCAGCTAGCCTATGATGGGCTGTCAATAGATAGGCTTAACTGTCAACTTTCCCATGGCTGCGTCATTCTCAGCCCGATCTACACTCAAGAGTAGACGATCAATGAAGCGCTAAGGGGAAAGTAGAAATCCTGCTTGATACAAGTTGCCGGGTAAGCGATCAATGAAACCCTATGGTGAAAATCAATCTCCGGCATGATACAAGTTGCAAGATCACCCAGCTAGCCTATGATGGGTTGTCACTAGATAGGCTTAACTGTCAACTTTCCCATGGCTGCGACCTTCTCAGCCCGAGCTACACTCAAGAGTACACGATCAATGAAACCCTATGGGGAAAATCAAACTCCGACATGGTACAAGCTGCAAGCTCACCCAGCTAGCCTATGATGGGCTGTCACTAGATAGGCTTAACTGTCAACTTTCCCATGGCTGCGACCTTCTCAGCCCGAGTTACACTCAAGAGTACACGATCAATGAAACCCTATGGGGAAAATCAAACTCCGACATGGTAGAAGTTCCAAGCTCACCCAGCTAGCCTATGATGGGCTGTCACTAGATAGGCTTAACTGTCAACTTTCCCATGGCTGCGACCTTCTCAGCCCGAGTTACACTCAAGAGTACACGATCAATGAAACCCTATGGCAAAATCAAACTCCGACATGGTAGAAGTTGCAAGCTCACCCAACTAGCCTATGATGGGCTGTCACTAGATAGGCTTAACTGTCAACTTTCCCATGGCTGCGTCATTCTCAGCCCGAGCTACACTCAAGAGTACACGATCAATGAAACCCTATGGGGAAAATCAAACTCCGACATGGTACAAGTTGCAAGATCACCCAGCTAGCCTATGATGGGCTGTCACTAGATAGGCTTAACTGTCAACTTTCCCATGGCTGCGTCATTCTCAGCCCGATCTACACTCAAGAGTACACGATCAATGAAGCGCTAAGGGGAAAGTAGAAATCATGCTTGATACAAGTTGCCGAGTAAGCGATCAATGAAACCCTATGGTGAAAATCAATCTCCGGCATGATACAAGTTGCAAGATCACCCAGCTAGCCTATGATGGGTTGTCACTAGATAGGCTTAACTGTCAACTTTCCCATGGCTGCGACCTTCTCAGCCCGAGCTACACTCAAGAGTACACGATCAATGAAACCCTATGGGGAAAATCAAACTCCGACACGGTACAAGATGCAAGCTCACCCAGCTAGCCTATGATGGGCTGTCACTAGATAGGCTTAACTGTCAACTTTCCCATGGCTGCGACCTTCTCAGCCCGAGTTACACTCAAGAGTACACGATCAATGAAACCCTATGGGGAAAATCAAACTCCGACATGGTAGAAGTTGCAAGGTCACCCAGCTAGCCTATGATGGGCTGTCACTAGATAGGCTTAACTGTCAACTTTCCCATGGCTGCGTCATTCTCAGCCCGAGCTACACTCAAGAGTACACGATCAATGAAGCGCTAAGGTGAAAGTAGAAATCCTGCTTGATACAAGTTGCCGAGTAAGCTATCAATGAAACCCTATGGTGAAAATCAAACTCCGGCATGATACAAGTTGCAAGATCACCCAGCTAGCCTATGATGGGTTGTCACTAGATAGGCTTAACTGTCAACTTTCCCATGGCTGCGACCTTCTCAGCCCGAGCTACACTCAAGAGTACACGATCAATGAAACCCTATGGGGAAAATCAAACTCCGACATGGTAGAAGTTGCAAGCTCACCCAGCTAGCCTATGATGGGCTGTCACTAGATAGGCTTAACTGTCAACTTTCCCATGGCTGCGTCATTCTCAGCCCGAGCTACACTCAAGAGTACACGATCAATGAAGCGCTAAGGGGAAAGTAGAAATCCTGCTTCATACAAGTTGCCGAGTAAGCAATCAATGAAACCCTATGGTGAAAATCAAACTCCGGCATGATACAAGTTGCAAGATCACCCAGCTAGCCTATGATGGGTTGTCACTAGATAGGCTTAACTGTCAACTTTCACATGGCTGCTACCTTCTCAGCCCGAGCTACACTCAAGAGTACACGATCAATGAAACCCTATGGGGAAAATCAAACTCCGACATGGTACAAGTTGCAAGATCACCCAGCTAGCCTATGATGGGCTGTCACTAGATAGGCTTAACTGTCAACTTTCCCATGGCTGCGTCATTCTCAGCCCGATCTACACTCAAGAGTACACGATCAATGAAGCGCTAAGGGGAAAGTAGAAATCCTGCTTGATACAAGTTGCCGAGTAAGCGATCAATGAAACCCTATGGTGAAAATCAAACTCCGGCATGATACAAGTTGCAAGATCACCCAGCTAGCCTATGATGGGTTGTCACTAGATAGGCTTAACTGTCAACTTTCCCATGGCTACGACCTTCTCAGCCCGAGCTACACTCAAGAGTACACGATCAATGAAACCCTATGGGGAAAATCAAACTCCGACATGGTAGAAGTTGCAAGCTCACCCAGCTAGCCTATGATGGGCTGTCACTAGATAGGCTTAACTGTCAACTTTCCCATGGCTGCGTCATTCTCAGCCCGAGCTACACTCAAGAGTACACGATCAATGAAGCGCTAAGGGGAAAGTAGAAATCCTGCTTCATACAAGTTGCCGAGTAAGCAATCAATGAAACCCTATGGTGAAAATCAAACTCCGGCATGATACAAGTTGCAAGATCACCCAGCTAGCCTATGATGGGTTGTCACTAGATAGGCTTAACTGTCAACTTTCCCATGGCTGCGACCTTCTCAGCCCGAGCTACACTCAAGAGTACACGATCAATGAAACCCTATGGGGAAAATCAAACTCCGACATGGTAGAAGTTGCAAGCTCACCCAGCTAGCCTATGATGGGCTGTCACTAGATAGGCTTAACTGTCAACTTTCCCATGGCTGCGTCATTCTCAGCCCGAGCTACACTCAAGAGTACACGATCAATGAAGCGCTAAGGGGAAAGTAGAAATCCTGCTTCATACAAGTTGCCGAGTAAGCAATCAATGAAACCCTATGGTGAAAATCAAACTCCGGCATGATACAAGTTGCAAGATCACCCAGCTAGCCTATGATGGGTTGTCACTAGATAGGCTTAACTGTCAACTTTCCCATGGCTGCGACCTTCTCAGCCCGAGCTACACTCAAGAGTACACGATCAATGAAACCCTATGGGGAAAATCAAACTCCGACATGGTAGAAGTTGCAAGCTCACCCAGCTAGCCTATGATGGGCTGTCACTAGATAGGCTTAACTGTCTACTTTCCCATGGCTGCGTCATTCTCAGCCCGAGCTACACTCAAGAGTACACGATCAATGAAGCGCTAAGGGGAAAGCAGAAATCCTGCTTCATACAAGTTGCCGAGTAAGCGATCAATGAAACCCTATGGTGAAAATCAAACTCCGGCATGATACAAGTTGCAAGATCACCCAGCTAGCCTATGATGGGTTGTCACTAGATAGGCTTAACTGTCAACTTTCCCATGGCTGCGACCTTCTCAGCCCGAGCTACACTCAAGAGTACACGATCAATGAAACCCTATGGGGAAAATCAAACTCCGACATTGTAGAAGTTGCAAGCTCACCCAGCTAGCCTATGATGGGCTGTCACTAGATAGGCTTAACTGTCAACTTTCCCATGGCTGCGTCATTCTCAGCCCGAGCTACACTCAAGAGTACACGATCAATGAAGCGCTAAGGGGAAAGTAGAAATCCTGCTTCATACAAGTTGCCGAGTAAGCGATCAATGAAACCCTATGGTGAAAATCAAACTCCGGCATGATACAAGTTGCAAGATCACCCAGCTAGCCTATGATGGGTTGTCACTAGATAGGCTTAACTGTCAACTTTCCCATGGCTGCGACCTTCTTAGCCCGAGCTACACTCAAGAGTACACGATCAATGAAACCCTATGGGGAAAATCAAACTCCGACATGGTACAAGTTGCAAGATCACCCAGCTAGCCTATGATGGGCTGTCAATAGATAGGCTTAACTGTCAACTTTCCCATGGCTGCGTCATTCTCAGCCCGATCTACACTCAAGAGTACACGATCAATGAAGCGCTAAGGGGAAAGTAGAAATCCTGCTTGATACAAGTTGCCGGGTAAGCGATCAATGAAACCCTATGGTGAAAATCAATCTCCGGCATGATACAAGTTGCAAGATCACCCAGCTAGCCTGTGATGGGTTGTCACTAGATAGGCTTAACTGTCAACTTTCCCATGGCTGCGACCTTCTCAGCCCGAGCTACACTCAAGAGTACACGATCAATGAAACCCTATGGGGAAAATCAAACTCCGACATGGTACAAGTTGCAAGCTCACCCAGCTAGCCTATGATGGGCTGTCACTAGATAGGCTTAACTGTCAACTTTCCCATGGCTGCGTCATTCTCAGCCCGAGCTACACTCAAGAGTACACGATCAATGAAGCGCTAAGGGGAAAGTAGAAATCCTGCTTCATACAAGTTGCCGAGTAAGCGATCAATGAAACCCTATGGTGAAAATCAAACTCCGGCATGATACAAGTTGCAAGATCACCCAGCTAGTCTATGATGGGTTGTCACTAGATAGGCTTAACTGTCAACTTTCCCATGGCTGCGACCTTCTCAGCCCGAGCTACACTCAAGAGTACACGATCAATGAAAACCTATGGGGAAAATCAAACTCCGACATGGTACAAGTTGCAAGCTCACCCAGCTAGCCTATGATGGGCTGTCACTAGATAGGCTTAACTGTCAACTTTCCCATGGCTGCGACCTTCTCAGCCCGAGCTACACTCAAGAGTACACGATCAATGAAACCCTATGGGGAAAATCAAACTCCGACATGGTACAAGTTGCAAGATCACCCAGCTAGCCTATGATGGGCTGTCACTAGATAGGCTTAACTGTCAACTTTCCCATGGCTGCGTCATTCTCAGCCCGATCTACACTCAATAGTACACGATCAATGAAGCGCTAAGGGGAAAGTAGAAATCCTGCTTGATACAAGTTGCCGAGTAAGCGATCAATGAAACCCTATGGTGAAAATCAAACTCCGGCATGATACAAGTTGCAAGATCACCCAGCTAGCCTATGATGGGTTGTCACTAGATAGGCTTAACTGTCAACTTTCCCATGGCTGCGACCTTCTCAGCCCGTGCTACACTCAAGAGTACACGATCAATGAAACCCTATGGGGAAAATCAAACTCCGACATGGTACAAGCTGCAAGCTCACCCAGCTAGCCTATGATGGGCTGTCACTAGATAGGCTTAACTGTCAACTTTCCCATGGCTGCGACCTTCTCAGCCCGAGTTACACTCAAGAGTACACGATCAATGAAACCCTATGGCAAAATCAAACTCCGACATGGTAGAAGTTGCAAGCTCACCCAACTAGCCTATGATGGGCTGTCACTAGATAGGCTTAACTGTCAACTTTCCCATGGCTGCGTCATTCTCAGCCCGAGCTACACTCAAGAGTACACGAACAATGAAGCGCTAAGGGGAAAGTAGAAATCCTGCTTCATACAAGTTGCCGAGTAAGCGATCAATGAAACCCTATGGTGAAAATCAAACTCCGGCATGATACAAGTTGCAAGATCACCCAGCTAGCCTATGATGGGTTGTCACTAGATAGGCTTAACTGTCAACTTTCACATGGCTGCGACCTTCTCAGCCCGAGCTACACTCAAGAGTACACGATCAATGAAACCCTATGGGGAAAATCAAACTCCGACATGGTACAAGTTGCAAGATCACCCAGCTAGCCTATGATGGGCTTGTCACTAGATAGGCTTAACTGTCAACTTTCCCATGGCTGCGTCATTCTCAGCCCGATCTACACTCAAGAGTACACGATCAATGAAGCGCTAAGGGGAAAGTAGAAATCATGCTTGATACAAGTTGCCGAGTAAGCGATCAATGAAACCCTATGGTGAAAATCAATCTCCGGCATGATACAAGTTGCAAGATCACCCAGCTAGCCTATGATGGGTTGTCACTAGATAGGCTTAACTGTCAACTTTCCCATGGCTGCGACCTTCTCAGCCCGAGCTACACTCAAGAGTACACGATCAATGAAACCCTATGGGGAAAATCAAACTCCGACATGGTACAAGATGCAAGCTCACCCAGCTAGCCTATGATGGGCTGTCACTAGATAGGCTTAACTGTCAACTTTCCCATGGCTGCGACCTTCTCAGCCCGAGTTACACTCAAGAGTACACGATCAATGAAACCCTATGGGGAAAATCAAACTCCGACATGGTAGAAGTTGCAAGCTCACCCAGCTAGCCTATGATGGGCTGTCACTAGATAGGCTTAACTGTCAACTTTCCCATGGCTGCGTCATTCTCAGCCCGAGCTACACTCAAGAGTACACGATCAATGAAGCGCTAAGGTGAAAGTAGAAATCCTGCTTGATACAAGTTGCCGAGTAAGCGATCAATGAAACCCTATGGTGAAAATCAAACTCCGGCAAGATACAAGTTGCAAGATCACCCAGCTAGCCTATGATGGGTTGTCACTAGATAGGCTTAACTGTCAACTTTCCCATGGCTGCGACCTTCTCAGCCCGAGCTACACTCAAGAGTACACGATCAATGAAACCCTATGGGGAAAATCAAACTCCGACATGGTAGAAGTTGCAAGCTCACCCAGCTAGCCTATGATGGGCTGTCACTAGATAGGCTTAACTGTCAACTTTCCCATGGCTGCGTCATTCTCAGCCCGAGCTACACTCAAGAGTACACGATCAATGAAGCGCTAAGGGGAAAGTAGAAATCCTGCTTCATACAAGTTGCCGAGTAAGCAATCAATGAAACCCTATGGTGAAAATCAAACTCCGGCATGATACAAGTTGCAAGATCACCCAGCTAGCCTATGATGGGTTGTCACTAGATAGGCTTAACTGTCAACTTTCACATGGCTGCTACCTTCTCAGCCCGAGCTACACTCAAGAGTACACGATCAATGAAACCCTATGGGGAAAATCAAACTCCGACATGGTACAAGTTGCAAGATCACCCAGCTAGCCTATGATGGGCTGTCACTAGATAGGCTTAACTGTCAACTTTCCCATGGCTGCGTCATTCTCAGCCCGATCTACACTCAAGAGTACACGATCAATGAAGCGCTAAGGGGAAAGTAGAAATCCTGCTTGATACAAGTTGCCGAGTAAGCGATCAATGAAACCCTATGGTGAAAATCAAACTCCGGCATGATACAAGTTGCAAGATCACCCAGCTAGCCTATGATGGGTTGTCACTAGATAGGCTTAACTGTCAACTTTCCCATGGCTGCGACCTTCTCAGCCCGAGCTACACTCAAGAGTACACGATCAATGAAACCCTATGGGGAAAATCAAACTCCGACATGGTAGAAGTTGCAAGCTCACCCAGCTAGCCTATGATGGGCTGTCACTAGATAGGCTTAACTGTCAACTTTCCCATGGCTGCGTCATTCTCAGCCCGAGCTACACTCAAGAGTACACGATCAATGAAGCGCTAAGGGGAAAGTAGAAATCCTGCTTCATACAAGTTGCCGAGTAAGCGATCAATGAAACCCTATGGTGAAAATCAAACTCCGGCATGATACAAGTTGCAAGATCACCCAGCTAGCCTATGATGGGTTGTCACTAGATAGGCTTAACTGTCAACTTTCCCATGGCTGCGACCTTCTCAGCCCGAGCTACACTCAAGAGTACACGATCAATGAAACCCTATGGGGAAAATCAAACTCCGACATGGTAGAAGTTGCAAGCTCACCCAGCTAGCATATGATGGGCTGTCACTAGATAGGCTTAACTGTCAACTTTCCCATGGCTGCGTCATTCTCAGCCCGAGCTACACTCAAGAGTACACGATCAATGAAGCGCTAAGGGGAAAGTAGAAATCCTGCTTCATACAAGTTGCCGAGTAAGCAATCAATGAAACCCTATGGTGAAAATCAAACTCCGGCATGATACAAGTTGCAAGATCACCCAGCTAGCCTATGATGGGTTGTCACTAGATAGGCTTAACTGTCAACTTTCACATGGCTGCGACCTTCTCAGCCCGAGCTACACTCAAGAGTACACGATCAATGAAACCCTATGGGGAAAATCAAACTCCGACATGGTACAAGTTGCAAGATCACCCAGCTAGTCTATGATGGGCTGTCACTAGATAGGCTTAACTGTCAACTTTCCCATGGCTGCGTCATTCTCAGCCCGATCTACACTCAAGAGTACACGATCAATGAAGCGCTAAGGGGAAAGTAGAAATCCTGCTTGATACAAGTTGCCGAGTAAGCGATCAATGAAACCCTATGGTGAAAATCAAACTCCGGCATGATACAAGTTGCAAGATCACCCAGCTAGCCTATGATGGGTTGTCACTAGATAGGCTTAACTGTCAATTTTCCCATGGCTGCGACCTTCTCAGCCCGAGCTACACTCAAGAGTACACGATCAATGAAACCCTATGGGGAAAATCAAACTCCGACATGGTAGAAGTTGCAAGCTCACCCAGCTAGCCTATGATGGGCTGTCACTAGATAGGCTTAACTGTCAACTTTCCCATGGCTGCGTCATTCTCAGCCCGAGCTACACTCAAGAGTACACGATCAATGAAGCGCTAAGGGGAAAGTAGAAATCCTGCTTCATACAAGTTGCCGAGTAAGCGATCAATGAAACCCTATGGTGAAAATCAAACTCCGGCATGATACAAGTTGCAAGATCACCCAGCTAGCCTATGATGGGTTGTCACTAGATAGGCTTAACTGTCAACTTTCCCATGGCTGCGACCTTCTTAGCCCGAGCTACACTCAAGAGTACACGATCAATGAAACCCTATGGGGAAAATCAAACTCCGACATGGTACAAGTTGCAAGATCACCCAGCTAGCCTATGATGGGCTGTCAATAGATAGGCTTAACTGTCAACTTTCCCATGGCTGCGTCATTCTCAGCCCGATCTACACTCAAGAGTAGACGATCAATGAAGCGCTAAGGGGAAAGTAGAAATCCTGCTTGATACAAGTTGCCGGGTAAGCGATCAATGAAACCCTATGGTGAAAATCAATCTCCGGCATGATACAAGTTGCAAGATCACCCAGCTAGCCTATGATGGGTTGTCACTAGATAGGCTTAACTGTCAACTTTCCCATGGCTGCGACCTTCTCAGCCCGAGCTACACTCAAGAGTACACGATCAATGAAACCCTATGGGGAAAATCAAACTCCGACATGGTACAAGCTGCAAGCTCACCCAGCTAGCCTATGATGGGCTGTCACTAGATAGGCTTAACTGTCAACTTTCCCATGGCTGCGACCTTCTCAGCCCGAGTTACACTCAAGAGTACACGATCAATGAAACCCTATGGGGAAAATCAAACTCCGACATGGTAGAAGTTCCAAGCTCACCCAGCTAGCCTATGATGGGCTGTCACTAGATAGGCTTAACTGTCAACTTTCCCATGGCTGCGACCTTCTCAGCCCGAGTTACACTCAAGAGTACACGATCAATGAAACCCTATGGCAAAATCAAACTCCGACATGGTAGAAGTTGCAAGCTCACCCAACTAGCCTATGATGGGCTGTCACTAGATAGGCTTAACTGTCAACTTTCCCATGGCTGCGTCATTCTCAGCCCGAGCTACACTCAAGAGTACACGATCAATGAAACCCTATGGGGAAAATCAAACTCCGACATGGTACAAGTTGCAAGATCACCCAGCTAGCCTATGATGGGCTGTCACTAGATAGGCTTAACTGTCAACTTTCCCATGGCTGCGTCATTCTCAGCCCGATCTACACTCAAGAGTACACGATCAATGAAGCGCTAAGGGGAAAGTAGAAATCATGCTTGATACAAGTTGCCGAGTAAGCGATCAATGAAACCCTATGGTGAAAATCAATCTCCGGCATGATACAAGTTGCAAGATCACCCAGCTAGCCTATGATGGGTTGTCACTAGATAGGCTTAACTGTCAACTTTCCCATGGCTGCGACCTTCTCAGCCCGAGCTACACTCAAGAGTACACGATCAATGAAACCCTATGGGGAAAATCAAACTCCGACATGGTACAAGATGCAAGCTCACCCAGCTAGCCTATGATGGGCTGTCACTAGATAGGCTTAACTGTCAACTTTCCCATGGCTGCGACCTTCTCAGCCCGAGTTACACTCAAGAGTACACGATCAATGAAACCCTATGGGGAAAATCAAACTCCGACATGGTAGAAGTTGCAAGCTCACCCAGCTAGCCTATGATGGGCTGTCACTAGATAGGCTTAACTGTCAACTTTCCCATGGCTGCGTCATTCTCAGCCCGAGCTACACTCAAGAGTACACGATCAATGAAGCGCTAAGGTGAAAGTAGAAATCCTGCTTGATACAAGTTGCCGAGTAAGCTATCAATGAAACCCTATGGTGAAAATCAAACTCCGGCATGATACAAGTTGCAAGATCACCCAGCTAGCCTATGATGGGTTGTCACTAGATAGGCTTAACTGTCAACTTTCCCATGGCTGCGACCTTCTCAGCCCGAGCTACACTCAAGAGTACACGATCAATGAAACCCTATGGGGAAAATCAAACTCCGACATGGTAGAAGTTGCAAGCTCACCCAGCTAGCCTATGATGGGCTGTCACTAGATAGGCTTAACTGTCAACTTTCCCATGGCTGCGTCATTCTCAGCCCGAGCTACACTCAAGAGTACACGATCAATGAAGCGCTAAGGGGAAAGTAGAAATCCTGCTTCATACAAGTTGCCGAGTAAGCAATCAATGAAACCCTATGGTGAAAATCAAACTCCGGCATGATACAAGTTGCAAGATCACTCAGCTAGCCTATGATGGGTTGTCACTAGATAGGCTTAACTGTCAACTTTCACATGGCTGCTACCTTCTCAGCCCGAGCTACACTCAAGAGTACACGATCAATGAAACCCTATGGGGAAAATCAAACTCCGACATGGTACAAGTTGCAAGATCACCCAGCTAGCCTATGATGGGCTGTCACTAGATAGGCTTAACTGTCAACTTTCCCATGGCTGCGTCATTCTCAGCCCGATCTACACTCAAGAGTACACGATCAATGAAGCGCTAAGGGGAAAGTAGAAATCCTGCTTGATACAAGTTGCCGAGTAAGCGATCAATGAAACCCTATGGTGAAAATCAAACTCCGGCATGATACAAGTTGCAAGATCACCCAGCTAGCCTATGATGGGTTGTCACTAGATAGGCTTAACTGTCAACTTTCCCATGGCTGCGACCTTCTCAGCCCGAGCTACACTCAAGAGTACACGATCAATGAAACCCTATGGGGAAAATCAAACTCCGACATGGTAGAAGTTGCAAGCTCACCCAGCTAGCCTATGATGGGCTGTCACTAGATAGGCTTAACTGTCAACTTTCCCATGGCTGCGTCATTCTCAGCCCGAGCTACACTCAAGAGTACACGATCAATGAAGCGCTAAGGGGAAAGTAGAAATCCTGCTTCATACAAGTTGCCGAGTAAGCAATCAATGAAACCCTATGGTGAAAATCAAACTCCGGCATGATACAAGTTGCAAGATCACCCAGATAGCCTATGATGGGTTGTCACTAGATAGGCTTAACTGTCAACTTTCCCATGGCTGCGACCTTCTCAGCCCGTGCTACACTCAAGAGTACACGATCAATGAAACCCTATGGGGAAAATCAAACTCCGACATGGTACAAGCTGCAAGCTCACCCAGCTAGCCTATGATGGGCTGTCACTAGATAGGCTTAACTGTCAACTTTCCCATGGCTGCGACCTTCTCAGCCCGAGTTACACTCAAGAGTACACGATCAATGAAACCCTATGGCAAAATCAAACTCCGACATGGTAGAAGTTGCAAGCTCACCCAACTAGCCTATGATGGGCTGTCACTAGATAGGCTTAACTGTCAACTTTCCCATGGCTGCGTCATTCTCAGCCCGAGCTACACTCAAGAGTACACGAACAATGAAGCGCTAAGGGGAAAGTAGAAATCCTGCTTCATACAAGTTGCCGAGTAAGCGATCAATGAAACCCTATGGTGAAAATCAAACTCCGGCATGATACAAGTTGCAAGATCACCCAGCTAGCCTATGATGGGTTGTCACTAGATAGGCTTAACTGTCAACTTTCACATGGCTGCGACCTTCTCAGCCCGAGCTACACTCAAGAGTACACGATCAATGAAACCCTATGGGGAAAATCAAACTCCGACATGGTACAAGTTGCAAGATCACCCAGCTAGCCTATGATGGGCTTGTCACTAGATAGGCTTAACTGTCAACTTTCCCATGGCTGCGTCATTCTCAGCCCGATCTACACTCAAGAGTACACGATCAATGAAGCGCTAAGGGGAAAGTAGAAATCATGCTTGATACAAGTTGCCGAGTAAGCGATCAATGAAACCCTATGGTGAAAATCAATCTCCGGCATGATACAAGTTGCAAGATCACCCAGCTAGCCTATGATGGGTTGTCACTAGATAGGCTTAACTGTCAACTTTCCCATGGCTGCGACCTTCTCAGCCCGAGCTACACTCAAGAGTACACGATCAATGAAACCCTATGGGGAAAATCAAACTCCGACATGGTACAAGATGCAAGCTCACCCAGCTAGCCTATGATGGGCTGTCACTAGATAGGCTTAACTGTCAACTTTCCCATGGCTGCGACCTTCTCAGCCCGAGTTACACTCAAGAGTACACGATCAATGAAACCCTATGGGGAAAATCAAACTCCGACATGGTAGAAGTTGCAAGCTCACCCAGCTAGCCTATGATGGGCTGTCACTAGATAGGCTTAACTGTCAACTTTCCCATGGCTGCGTCATTCTCAGCCCGAGCTACACTCAAGAGTACACGATCAATGAAGCGCTAAGGTGAAAGTAGAAATCCTGCTTGATACAAGTTGCCGAGTAAGCGATCAATGAAACCCTATGGTGAAAATCAAACTCCGGCAAGATACAAGTTGCAAGATCACCCAGCTAGCCTATGATGGGTTGTCACTAGATAGGCTTAACTGTCAACTTTCCCATGGCTGCGACCTTCTCAGCCCGAGCTACACTCAAGAGTACACGATCAATGAAACCCTATGGGGAAAATCAAACTCCGACATGGTAGAAGTTGCAAGCTCACCCAGCTAGCCTATGATGGGCTGTCACTAGATAGGCTTAACTGTCAACTTTCCCATGGCTGCGTCATTCTCAGCCCGAGCTACACTCAAGAGTACACGATCAATGAAGCGCTAAGGGGAAAGTAGAAATCCTGCTTCATACAAGTTGCCGAGTAAGCAATCAATGAAACCCTATGGTGAAAATCAAACTCCGGCATGATACAAGTTGCAAGATCACCCAGCTAGCCTATGATGGGTTGTCACTAGATAGGCTTAACTGTCAACTTTCACATGGCTGCTACCTTCTCAGCCCGAGCTACACTCAAGAGTACACGATCAATGAAACCCTATGGGGAAAATCAAACTCCGACATGGTACAAGTTGCAAGATCACCCAGCTAGCCTATGATGGGCTGTCACTAGATAGGCTTAACTGTCAACTTTCCCATGGCTGCGTCATTCTCAGCCCGATCTACACTCAAGAGTACACGATCAATGAAGCGCTAAGGGGAAAGTAGAAATCCTGCTTGATACAAGTTGCCGAGTAAGCGATCAATGAAACCCTATGGTGAAAATCAAACTCCGGCATGATACAAGTTGCAAGATCACCCAGCTAGCCTATGATGGGTTGTCACTAGATAGGCTTAACTGTCAACTTTCCCATGGCTGCGACCTTCTCAGCCCGAGCTACACTCAAGAGTACACGATCAATGAAACCCTATGGGGAAAATCAAACTCCGACATGGTAGAAGTTGCAAGCTCACCCAGCTAGCCTATGATGGGCTGTCACTAGATAGGCTTAACTGTCAACTTTCCCATGGCTGCGTCATTCTCAGCCCGAGCTACACTCAAGAGTACACGATCAATGAAGCGCTAAGGGGAAAGTAGAAATCCTGCTTCATACAAGTTGCCGAGTAAGCGATCAATGAAACCCTATGGTGAAAATCAAACTCCGGCATGATACAAGTTGCAAGATCACCCAGCTAGCCTATGATGGGTTGTCACTAGATAGGCTTAACTGTCAACTTTCCCATGGCTGCGACCTTCTCAGCCCGAGCTACACTCAAGAGTACACGATCAATGAAACCCTATGGGGAAAATCAAACTCCGACATGGTAGAAGTTGCAAGCTCACCCAGCTAGCATATGATGGGCTGTCACTAGATAGGCTTAACTGTCAACTTTCCCATGGCTGCGTCATTCTCAGCCCGAGCTACACTCAAGAGTACACGATCAATGAAGCGCTAAGGGGAAAGTAGAAATCCTGCTTCATACAAGTTGCCGAGTAAGCAATCAATGAAACCCTATGGTGAAAATCAAACTCCGGCATGATACAAGTTGCAAGATCACCCAGCTAGCCTATGATGGGTTGTCACTAGATAGGCTTAACTGTCAACTTTCACATGGCTGCGACCTTCTCAGCCCGAGCTACACTCAAGAGTACACGATCAATGAAACCCTATGGGGAAAATCAAACTCCGACATGGTACAAGTTGCAAGATCACCCAGCTAGTCTATGATGGGCTGTCACTAGATAGGCTTAACTGTCAACTTTCCCATGGCTGCGTCATTCTCAGCCCGATCTACACTCAAGAGTACACGATCAATGAAGCGCTAAGGGGAAAGTAGAAATCCTGCTTGATACAAGTTGCCGAGTAAGCGATCAATGAAACCCTATGGTGAAAATCAAACTCCGGCATGATACAAGTTGCAAGATCACCCAGCTAGCCTATGATGGGTTGTCACTAGATAGGCTTAACTGTCAATTTTCCCATGGCTGCGACCTTCTCAGCCCGAGCTACACTCAAGAGTACACGATCAATGAAACCCTATGGGGAAAATCAAACTCCGACATGGTAGAAGTTGCAAGCTCACCCAGCTAGCCTATGATGGGCTGTCACTAGATAGGCTTAACTGTCAACTTTCCCATGGCTGCGTCATTCTCAGCCCGAGCTACACTCAAGAGTACACGATCAATGAAGCGCTAAGGGGAAAGTAGAAATCCTGCTTCATACAAGTTGCCGAGTAAGCGATCAATGAAACCCTATGGTGAAAATCAAACTCCGGCATGATACAAGTTGCAAGATCACCCAGCTAGCCTATGATGGGTTGTCACTAGATAGGCTTAACTGTCAACTTTCCCATGGCTGCGACCTTCTTAGCCCGAGCTACACTCAAGAGTACACGATCAATGAAACCCTATGGGGAAAATCAAACTCCGACATGGTACAAGTTGCAAGATCACCCAGCTAGCCTATGATGGGCTGTCAATAGATAGGCTTAACTGTCAACTTTCCCATGGCTGCGTCATTCTCAGCCCGATCTACACTCAAGAGTAGACGATCAATGAAGCGCTAAGGGGAAAGTAGAAATCCTGCTTGATACAAGTTGCCGGGTAAGCGATCAATGAAACCCTATGGTGAAAATCAATCTCCGGCATGATACAAGTTGCAAGATCACCCAGCTAGCCTATGATGGGTTGTCACTAGATAGGCTTAACTGTCAACTTTCCCATGGCTGCGACCTTCTCAGCCCGAGCTACACTCAAGAGTACACGATCAATGAAACCCTATGGGGAAAATCAAACTCCGACATGGTACAAGCTGCAAGCTCACCCAGCTAGCCTATGATGGGCTGTCACTAGATAGGCTTAACTGTCAACTTTCCCATGGCTGCGACCTTCTCAGCCCGAGTTACACTCAAGAGTACACGATCAATGAAACCCTATGGGGAAAATCAAACTCCGACATGGTAGAAGTTCCAAGCTCACCCAGCTAGCCTATGATGGGCTGTCACTAGATAGGCTTAACTGTCAACTTTCCCATGGCTGCGACCTTCTCAGCCCGAGTTACACTCAAGAGTACACGATCAATGAAACCCTATGGCAAAATCAAACTCCGACATGGTAGAAGTTGCAAGCTCACCCAACTAGCCTATGATGGGCTGTCACTAGATAGGCTTAACTGTCAACTTTCCCATGGCTGCGTCATTCTCAGCCCGAGCTACACTCAAGAGTACACGATCAATGAAACCCTATGGGGAAAATCAAACTCCGACATGGTACAAGTTGCAAGATCACCCAGCTAGCCTATGATGGGCTGTCACTAGATAGGCTTAACTGTCAACTTTCCCATGGCTGCGTCATTCTCAGCCCGATCTACACTCAAGAGTACACGATCAATGAAGCGCTAAGGGGAAAGTAGAAATCATGCTTGATACAAGTTGCCGAGTAAGCGATCAATGAAACCCTATGGTGAAAATCAATCTCCGGCATGATACAAGTTGCAAGATCACCCAGCTAGCCTATGATGGGTTGTCACTAGATAGGCTTAACTGTCAACTTTCCCATGGCTGCGACCTTCTCAGCCCGAGCTACACTCAAGAGTACACGATCAATGAAACCCTATGGGGAAAATCAAACTCCGACATGGTACAAGATGCAAGCTCACCCAGCTAGCCTATGATGGGCTGTCACTAGATAGGCTTAACTGTCAACTTTCCCATGGCTGCGACCTTCTCAGCCCGAGTTACACTCAAGAGTACACGATCAATGAAACCCTATGGGGAAAATCAAACTCCGACATGGTAGAAGTTGCAAGCTCACCCAGCTAGCCTATGATGGGCTGTCACTAGATAGGCTTAACTGTCAACTTTCCCATGGCTGCGTCATTCTCAGCCCGAGCTACACTCAAGAGTACACGATCAATGAAGCGCTAAGGTGAAAGTAGAAATCCTGCTTGATACAAGTTGCCGAGTAAGCTATCAATGAAACCCTATGGTGAAAATCAAACTCCGGCATGATACAAGTTGCAAGATCACCCAGCTAGCCTATGATGGGTTGTCACTAGATAGGCTTAACTGTCAACTTTCCCATGGCTGCGACCTTCTCAGCCCGAGCTACACTCAAGAGTACACGATCAATGAAACCCTATGGGGAAAATCAAACTCCGACATGGTAGAAGTTGCAAGCTCACCCAGCTAGCCTATGATGGGCTGTCACTAGATAGGCTTAACTGTCAACTTTCCCATGGCTGCGTCATTCTCAGCCCGAGCTACACTCAAGAGTACACGATCAATGAAGCGCTAAGGGGAAAGTAGAAATCCTGCTTCATACAAGTTGCCGAGTAAGCAATCAATGAAACCCTATGGTGAAAATCAAACTCCGGCATGATACAAGTTGCAAGATCACCCAGCTAGCCTATGATGGGTTGTCACTAGATAGGCTTAACTGTCAACTTTCACATGGCTGCTACCTTCTCAGCCCGAGCTACACTCAAGAGTACACGATCAATGAAACCCTATGGGGAAAATCAAACTCCGACATGGTACAAGTTGCAAGATCACCCAGCTAGCCTATGATGGGCTGTCACTAGATAGGCTTAACTGTCAACTTTCCCATGGCTGCGTCATTCTCAGACCGATCTACACTCAAGAGTACACGATCAATGAAGCGCTAAGGGGAAAGTAGAAATCCTGCTTGATACAAGTTGCCGAGTAAGCGATCAATGAAACCCTATGGTGAAAATCAAACTCCGGCATGATACAAGTTGCAAGATCACCCAGCTAGCCTATGATGGGTTGTCACTAGATAGGCTTAACTGTCAACTTTCCCATGGCTGCGACCTTCTCAGCCCGAGCTACACTCAAGAGTACACGATCAATGAAACCCTATGGGGAAAATCAAACTCCGACATGGTAGAAGTTGCAAGCTCACCCAGCTAGCCTATGATGGGCTGTCACTAGATAGGCTTAACTGTCAACTTTCCCATGGCTGCGTCATTCTCAGCCCGAGCTACACTCAAGAGTACACGATCAATGAAGCGCTAAGGGGAAAGTAGAAATCCTGCTTCATACAAGTTGCCGAGTAAGCAATCAATGAAACCCTATGGTGAAAATCAAACTCCGGCATGATACAAGTTGCAAGATCACCCAGCTAGCCTATGATGGGTTGTCACTAGATAGGCTTAACTGTCAACTTTCCCATGGCTGCGACCTTCTCAGCCCGAGCTACACTCAAGAGTACACGATCAATGAAACCCTATGGGGAAAATCAAACTCCGACATGGTAGAAGTTGCAAGCTCACCCAGCTAGCCTATGATGGGCTGTCACTAGATAGGCTTAACTGTCAACTTTCCCATGGCTGCGTCATTCTCAGCCCGAGCTACACTCAAGAGTACACGATCAATGAAGCGCTAAGGGGAAAGTAGAAATCCTGCTTCATACAAGTTGCCGAGTAAGCAATCAATGAAACCCTATGGTGAAAATCAAACTCCGGCATGATACAAGTTGCAAGATCACCCAGCTAGCCTATGATGGGTTGTCACTAGATAGGCTTAACTGTCAACTTTCACATGGCTGCTACCTTCTCAGCCCGAGCTACACTCAAGAGTACACGATCAATGAAACCCTATGGGGAAAATCAAACTCCGACATGGTACAAGTTGCAAGATCACCCAGCTAGCCTATGATGGGCTGTCACTAGATAGGCTTAATTGTCAACTTTCCCATGGCTGCGTCATTCTCAGCCCGATCTACACTCAAGAGTACACGATCAATGAAGCGCTAAGGGGAAAGTAGAAATCCTGCTTGATACAAGTTGCCGAGTAAGCGATCAATGAAACCCTATGGTGAAAATCAAACTCCGGCATGATACAAGTTGCAAGATCACCCAGCTAGCCTATGATGGGTTGTCACTAGATAGGCTTAACTGTCAACTTTCCCATGGCTGCGACCTTCTCAGCCCGAGCTACACTCAAGAGTACACGATCAATGAAACCCTATGGGGAAAATCAAACTCCGACATGGTAGAAGTTGCAAGCTCACCCAGCTAGCCTATGATGGGCTGTCACTAGATAGGCTTAACTGTCAACTTTCCCATGGCTGCGTCATTCTCAGCCCGAGCTACACTCAAGAGTACACGATCAATGAAGCGCTAAGGGGAAAGTAGAAATCCTGCTTCATACAAGTTGCCGAGTAAGCAATCAATGAAACCCTATGGTGAAAATCAAACTCCGGCATGATACAAGTTGCAAGATCACCCAGCTAGCCTATGATGGGTTGTCACTAGATAGGCTTAACTGTCAACTTTCCCATGGCTGCGACCTTCTCAGCCCGAGCTACACTCAAGAGTACACGATCAATGAAACCCTATGGGGAAAATCAAACTCCGACATGGTAGAAGTTGCAAGCTCACCCAGCTAGCCTATGATGGGCTGTCACTAGATAGGCTTAACTGTCTACTTTCCCATGGCTGCGTCATTCTCAGCCCGAGCTACACTCAAGAGTACACGATCAATGAAGCGCTAAGGGGAAAGCAGAAATCCTGCTTCATACAAGTTGCCGAGTAAGCGATCAATGAAACCCTATGGTGAAAATCAAACTCCGGCATGATACAAGTTGCAAGATCACCCAGCTAGCCTATGATGGGTTGTCACTAGATAGGCTTAACTGTCAACTTTCACATGGCTGCGACCTTCTCAGCCCGAGCTACACTCAAGAGTACACGATCAATGAAACCCTATGGGGAAAATCAAACTCCGACATGGTACAAGTTGCAAGATCACCCAGCTAGCCTATGATGGGCTGTCAATAGATAGGCTTAACTGTCAACTTTCCCATGGCTGCGTCATTCTCAGCCCGATCTACACTCAAGAGTACACGATCAATGAAGCGCTAAGGGGAAAGTAGAAATCCTGCTTGATACAAGTTGCCGGGTAAGCGATCAATGAAACCCTATGGTGAAAATCAATCTCCGGCATGATACAAGTTGCAAGATCACCCAGCTAGCCTGTGATGGGTTGTCACTAGATAGGCTTAACTGTCAACTTTCCCATGGCTGCGACCTTCTCAGCCCGAGCTACACTCAAGAGTACACGATCAATGAAACCCTATGGGGAAAATCAAACTCCGACATGGTACAAGTTGCAAGCTCACCCAGCTAGCCTATGATGGGCTGTCACTAGATAGGCTTAACTGTCAACTTTCCCATGGCTGCGTCATTCTCAGCCCGAGCTACACTCAAGAGTACACGATCAATGAAGCGCTAAGGGGAAAGTAGAAATCCTGCTTCATACAAGTTGCCGAGTAAGCGATCAATGAAACCCTATGGTGAAAATCAAACTCCGGCATGATACAAGTTGCAAGATCACCCAGCTAGTCTATGATGGGTTGTCACTAGATAGGCTTAACTGTCAACTTTCCCATGGCTGCGACCTTCTCAGCCCGAGCTACACTCAAGAGTACACGATCAATGAAAACCTATGGTGAAAATCAAACTCCGGCATGATACAAGTTGCAAGATCACCCAGCTAGCCTATGATGGGTTGTCACTAGATAGGCTTAACTTTCAACTTTCCCATGGCTGCGACCTTCTCAGCCCGAGCTACACTCAAGAGTACACGATCAATGAAACCCTATGGGGAAAATCAAACTCCGACATGGTACAAGTTGCAAGATCACCCAGCTAGCCTATGATGGGCTGTCACTAGATAGGCTTAACTGTCAACTTTCCCATGGCTGCGTCATTCTCAGCCCGATCTACACTCAAGAGTACACGATCAATGAAGCGCTAAGGGGAAAGTAGAAATCATGCTTGATACAAGTTGCCGAGTAAGCGATCAATGAAACCCTATGGTGAAAATCAAACTCCGGCATGATACAAGTTGCAAGATCACCCAGCTAGCCTATGATGGGTTGTCACTAGATAGGCTTAACTGTCAACTTTCCCATGGCTGCGACCTTCTCAGCCCGAGCTACACTCAAGAGTACACGATCAATGAAACCCTATGGGGAAAATCAAACTCCGACATGGTACAAGATGCAAGCTCACCCAGCTAGCCTATGATGGGCTGTCACTAGATAGGCTTAACTGTCAACTTTCCCATGGCTGCGACCTTCTCAGCCCGAGTTACACTCAAGAGTACACGATCAATGAAACCCTATGGGGAAAATCAAACTCCGACATGGTAGAAGTTGCAAGCTCACCCAGCTAGCCTATGATGGGCTGTCACTAGATAGGCTTAACTGTCAACTTTCCCATGGCTGCGTCATTCTCAGCCCGAGCTACACTCAAGAGTACACGATCAATGAAGCGCTAAGGTGAAAGTAGAAATCCTGCTTCATACAAGTTGCCGAGTAAGCGATCAATGAAACCCTATGGTGAAAATCAAACTCCGGCATGATACAAGTTGCAAGATCACCCAGCTAGCCTATGATGGGTTGTCACTAGATAGGCTTAACTGTCAACTTTCACATGGCTGCGACCTTCTCAGCCCGAGCTACACTCAAGAGTACACGATCAATGAAACCCTATGGGGAAAATCAAACTCCGACATGGTAGAAGTTGCAAGCTCACCCAGCTAGCCTATGATGGGCTGTCACTAGATAGGCTTAACTGTCAACTTTCCCATGGCTGCGTCATTCTCAGCCCGAGCTACACTCAAGAGTACACGATCAATGAAGCGCTAAGGGGAAAGTAGAAATCATGCTTGATACAAGTTGCCGAGTAAGCAATCAATGAAACCCTATGGTGAAAATCAAACTCCGGCATGATACAAGTTGCAAGATCACCCAGCTAGCCTATGATGGGTTGTCACTAGATAGGCTTAACTGTCAACTTTCCCATGGCTGCGACCTTCTCAGCCCGAGCTACACTCAAGAGTACACGATCAATGAAAACCTATGGGGAAAATCAAACTCCGACATGGTACAAGATGCAAGCTCACCCAGCTAGCCTATGATGGGCTGTCACTAGATAGGCTTAACTGTCAACTTTCCCATGGCTGCGACCTTCTCAGCCCGAGTTACACTCAAGAGTACACGATCAATGAAACCCTATGGGGAAAATCAAACTCCGACATGGTAGAAGTTGCAAGCTCACCCAGCTAGCCTATGATGGGCTGTCACTAGATAGGCTTAACTGTCAACTTTCCCATGGCTGCGTCATTCTCAGCCCGAGCTACACTCAAGAGTACACGATCAATGAAGCGCTAAGGTGAAAGTAGAAATCCTGCTTGATACAAGTTGCCGAGTAAGCGATCAATGAAACCCTATGGTGAAAATCAAACTCCGGCAAGATACAAGTTGCAAGATCACCCAGCTAGCCTATGATGGGTTGTCACTAGATAGGCTTAACTGTCAACTTTCCCATGGCTGCGACCTTCTCAGCCCGAGCTACACTCAAGAGTACACGATCAATGAAACCCTATGGGGAAAATCAAACTCCGACATGGTAGAAGTTGCAAGCTCACCCAGCTAGCCTATGATGGGCTGTCACTAGATAGGCTTAACTGTCAACTTTCCCATGGCTGCGTCATTCTCAGCCCGAGCTACACTCAAGAGTACACGATCAATGAAGCGCTAAGGGGAAAGTAGAAATCCTGCTTCATACAAGTTGCCGAGTAAGCAATCAATGAAACCCTATGGTGAAAATCAAACTCCGGCATGATACAAGTTGCAAGATCACCCAGCTAGCCTATGATGGGTTGTCACTAGATAGGCTTAACTGTCAACTTTCACATGGCTGCTACCTTCTCAGCCCGAGCTACACTCAAGAGTACACGATCAATGAAACCCTATGGGGAAAATCAAACTCCGACATGGTACAAGTTGCAAGATCACCCAGCTAGTCTATGATGGGCTGTCACTAGATAGGCTTAACTGTCAACTTTCCCATGGCTGCGTCATTCTCAGCCCGATCTACACTCAAGAGTACACGATCAATGAAGCGCTAAGGGGAAAGTAGAAATCCTGCTTGATAAAAGTTGCCGAGTAAGCGATCAATGAAACCCTATGGTGAAAATCAAACTCCGGCATGATACAAGTTGCAAGATCACCCAGCTAGCCTATGATGGGTTGTCACTAGATAGGCTTAACTGTCAATTTTCCCATGGCTGCGACCTTCTCAGCCCGAGCTACACTCAAGAGTACACGATCAATGAAACCCTATGGGGAAAATCAAACTCCGACATGGTAGAAGTTGCAAGCTCACCCAGCTAGCCTATGATGGGCTGTCACTAGATAGGCTTAACTGTCAACTTTCCCATGGGTGCGTCATTCTCAGCCCGAGCTACACTCAAGAGTACACGATCAATGAAGCGCTAAGGGGAAAGTAGAAATCCTGCTTCATACAAGTTGCCGAGTAAGCGATCAATGAAACCCTATGGTGAAAATCAAACTCCGGCATGATACAAGTTGCAAGATCACCCAGCTAGCCTATGATGGGTTGTCACTAGATAGGCTTAACTGTCAACTTTCCCATGGCTGCGACCTTCTTAGCCCGAGCTACACTCAAGAGTACACGATCAATGAAACCCTATGGGGAAAATCAAACTCCGACATGGTACAAGTTGCAAGATCACCCAGCTAGCCTATGATGGGCTGTCAATAGATAGGCTTAACTGTCAACTTTCCCATGGCTGCGTCATTCTCAGCCCGATCTACACTCAAGAGTAGACGATCAATGAAGCGCTAAGGGGAAAGTAGAAATCCTGCTTGATACAAGTTGCCGGGTAAGCGATCAATGAAACCCTATGGTGAAAATCAATCTCCGGCATGATACAAGTTGCAAGATCACCCAGCTAGCCTATGATGGGTTGTCACTAGATAGGCTTAACTGTCAACTTTCCCATGGCTGCGACCTTCTCAGCCCGAGCTACACTCAAGAGTACACGATCAATGAAACCCTATGGGGAAAATCAAACTCCGACATGGTACAAGCTGCAAGCTCACCCAGCTAGCCTATGATGGGCTGTCACTAGATAGGCTTAACTGTCAACTTTCCCATGGCTGCGACCTTCTCAGCCCGAGTTACACTCAAGAGTACACGATCAATGAAACCCTATGGGGAAAATCAAACTCCGACATGGTAGAAGTTCCAAGCTCACCCAGCTAGCCTATGATGGGCTGTCACTAGATAGGCTTAACTGTCAACTTTCCCATGGCTGCGACCTTCTCAGCCCGAGTTACACTCAAGAGTACACGATCAATGAAACCCTATGGCAAAATCAAACTCCGACATGGTAGAAGTTGCAAGCTCACCCAACTAGCCTATGATGGGCTGTCACTAGATAGGCTTAACTGTCAACTTTCCCATGGCTGCGTCATTCTCAGCCCGAGCTACACTCAAGAGTACACGATCAATGAAACCCTATGGGGAAAATCAAACTCCGACATGGTACAAGTTGCAAGATCACCCAGCTAGCCTATGATGGGCTGTCACTAGATAGGCTTAACTGTCAACTTTCCCATGGCTGCGTCATTCTCAGCCCGATCTACACTCAAGAGTACACGATCAATGAAGCGCTAAGGGGAAAGTAGAAATCATGCTTGATACAAGTTGCCGAGTAAGCGATCAATGAAACCCTATGGTGAAAATCAATCTCCGGCATGATACAAGTTGCAAGATCACCCAGCTAGCCTATGATGGGTTGTCACTAGATAGGCTTAACTGTCAACTTTCCCATGGCTGCGACCTTCTCAGCCCGAGCTACACTCAAGAGTACACGATCAATGAAACCCTATGGGGAAAATCAAACTCCGACATGGTACAAGATGCAAGCTCACCCAGCTAGCCTATGATGGGCTGTCACTAGATAGGCTTAACTGTCAACTTTCCCATGGCTGCGACCTTCTCAGCCCGAGTTACACTCAAGAGTACACGATCAATGAAACCCTATGGGGAAAATCAAACTCCGACATGGTAGAAGTTGCAAGCTCACCCAGCTAGCCTATGATGGGCTGTCACTAGATAGGCTTAACTGTCAACTTTCCCATGGCTGCGTCATTCTCAGCCCGAGCTACACTCAAGAGTACACGATCAATGAAGCGCTAAGGTGAAAGTAGAAATCCTGCTTGATACAAGTTGCCGAGTAAGCTATCAATGAAACCCTATGGTGAAAATCAAACTCCGGCATGATACAAGTTGCAAGATCACCCAGCTAGCCTATGATGGGTTGTCACTAGATAGGCTTAACTGTCAACTTTCCCATGGCTGCGACCTTCTCAGCCCGAGCTACACTCAAGAGTACACGATCAATGAAACCCTATGGGGAAAATCAAACTCCGACATGGTAGAAGTTGCAAGCTCACCCAGCTAGCCTATGATGGGCTGTCACTAGATAGGCTTAACTGTCAACTTTCCCATGGCTGCGTCATTCTCAGCCCGAGCTACACTCAAGAGTACACGATCAATGAAGCGCTAAGGGGAAAGTAGAAATCCTGCTTCATACAAGTTGCCGAGTAAGCAATCAATGAAACCCTATGGTGAAAATCAAACTCCGGCATGATACAAGTTGCAAGATCACCCAGCTAGCCTATGATGGGTTGTCACTAGATAGGCTTAACTGTCAACTTTCACATGGCTGCTACCTTCTCAGCCCGAGCTACACTCAAGAGTACACGATCAATGAAACCCTATGGGGAAAATCAAACTCCGACATGGTACAAGTTGCAAGATCACCCAGCTAGCCTATGATGGGCTGTCACTAGATAGGCTTAACTGTCAACTTTCCCATGGCTGCGTCATTCTCAGCCCGATCTACACTCAAGAGTACACGATCAATGAAGCGCTAAGGGGAAAGTAGAAATCCTGCTTGATACAAGTTGCCGAGTAAGCGATCAATGAAACCCTATGGTGAAAATCAAACTCCGGCATGATACAAGTTGCAAGATCACCCAGCTAGCCTATGATGGGTTGTCACTAGATAGGCTTAACTGTCAACTTTCCCATGGCTACGACCTTCTCAGCCCGAGCTACACTCAAGAGTACACGATCAATGAAACCCTATGGGGAAAATCAAACTCCGACATGGTAGAAGTTGCAAGCTCACCCAGCTAGCCTATGATGGGCTGTCACTAGATAGGCTTAACTGTCAACTTTCCCATGGCTGCGTCATTCTCAGCCCGAGCTACACTCAAGAGTACACGATCAATGAAGCGCTAAGGGGAAAGTAGAAATCCTGCTTCATACAAGTTGCCGAGTAAGCAATCAATGAAACCCTATGGTGAAAATCAAACTCCGGCATGATACAAGTTGCAAGATCACCCAGCTAGCCTATGATGGGTTGTCACTAGATAGGCTTAACTGTCAACTTTCCCATGGCTGCGACCTTCTCAGCCCGAGCTACACTCAAGAGTACACGATCAATGAAACCCTATGGGGAAAATCAAACTCCGACATGGTAGAAGTTGCAAGCTCACCCAGCTAGCCTATGATGGGCTGTCACTAGATAGGCTTAACTGTCAACTTTCCCATGGCTGCGTCATTCTCAGCCCGAGCTACACTCAAGAGTACACGATCAATGAAGCGCTAAGGGGAAAGTAGAAATCCTGCTTCATACAAGTTGCCGAGTAAGCAATCAATGAAACCCTATGGTGAAAATCAAACTCCGGCATGATACAAGTTGCAAGATCACCCAGCTAGCCTATGATGGGTTGTCACTAGATAGGCTTAACTGTCAACTTTCCCATGGCTGCGACCTTCTCAGCCCGAGCTACACTCAAGAGTACACGATCAATGAAACCCTATGGGGAAAATCAAACTCCGACATGGTAGAAGTTGCAAGCTCACCCAGCTAGCCTATGATGGGCTGTCACTAGATAGGCTTAACTGTCTACTTTCCCATGGCTGCGTCATTCTCAGCCCGAGCTACACTCAAGAGTACACGATCAATGAAGCGCTAAGGGGAAAGCAGAAATCCTGCTTCATACAAGTTGCCGAGTAAGCGATCAATGAAACCCTATGGTGAAAATCAAACTCCGGCATGATACAAGTTGCAAGATCACCCAGCTAGCCTATGATGGGTTGTCACTAGATAGGCTTAACTGTCAACTTTCCCATGGCTGCGACCTTCTCAGCCCGAGCTACACTCAAGAGTACACGATCAATGAAACCCTATGGGGAAAATCAAACTCCGACATTGTAGAAGTTGCAAGCTCACCCAGCTAGCCTATGATGGGCTGTCACTAGATAGGCTTAACTGTCAACTTTCCCATGGCTGCGTCATTCTCAGCCCGAGCTACACTCAAGAGTACACGATCAATGAAGCGCTAAGGGGAAAGTAGAAATCCTGCTTCATACAAGTTGCCGAGTAAGCGATCAATGAAACCCTATGGTGAAAATCAAACTCCGGCATGATACAAGTTGCAAGATCACCCAGCTAGCCTATGATGGGTTGTCACTAGATAGGCTTAACTGTCAACTTTCCCATGGCTGCGACCTTCTTAGCCCGAGCTACACTCAAGAGTACACGATCAATGAAACCCTATGGGGAAAATCAAACTCCGACATGGTACAAGTTGCAAGATCACCCAGCTAGCCTATGATGGGCTGTCAATAGATAGACTTAACTGTCAACTTTCCCATGGCTGCGTCATTCTCAGCCCGATCTACACTCAAGAGTACACGATCAATGAAGCGCTAAGGGGAAAGTAGAAATCCTGCTTGATACAAGTTGCCGGGTAAGCGATCAATGAAACCCTATGGTGAAAATCAATCTCCGGCATGATACAAGTTGCAAGATCACCCAGCTAGCCTGTGATGGGTTGTCACTAGATAGGCTTAACTGTCAACTTTCCCATGGCTGCGACCTTCTCAGCCCGAGCTACACTCAAGAGTACACGATCAATGAAACCCTATGGGGAAAATCAAACTCCGACATGGTACAAGTTGCAAGCTCACCCAGCTAGCCTATGATGGGCTGTCACTAAATAGGCTTAACTGTCAACTTTCCCATGGCTGCGTCATTCTCAGCCCGAGCTACACTCAAGAGTACACGATCAATGAAGCGCTAAGGGGAAAGTAGAAATCCTGCTTCATACAAGTTGCCGAGTAAGCGATCAATGAAACCCTATGGTGAAAATCAAACTCCGGCATGATACAAGTTGCAAGATCACCCAGCTAGTCTATGATGGGTTGTCACTAGATAGGCTTAACTGTCAACTTTCCCATGGCTGCGACCTTCTCAGCCCGAGCTACACTCAAGAGTACACGATCAATGAAAACCTATGGGGAAAATCAAACTCCGACATGGTACAAGTTGCAAGCTCACCCAGCTAGCCTATGATGGGCTGTCACTAGATAGGCTTAACTGTCAACTTTCCCATGGCTGCGACCTTCTCAGCCCGAGCTACACTCAAGAGTACACGATCAATGAAACCCTATGGGGAAAATCAAACTCCGACATGGTACAAGTTGCAAGATCACCCAGCTAGCCTATGATGGGCTGTCACTAGATAGGCTTAACTGTCAACTTTCCCATGGCTGCGTCATTCTCAGCCCGAGCTACACTCAAGAGTACACGAACAATGAAGCGCTAAGGGGAAAGTAGAAATCCTGCTTCATACAAGTTGCCGAGTAAGCGATCAATGAAACCCTATGGTGAAAATCAAACTCCGGCATGATACAAGTTGCAAGATCACCCAGCTAGCCTATGATGGGTTGTCACTAGATAGGCTTAACTGTCAACTTTCACATGGCTGCGACCTTCTCAGCCCGAGCTACACTCAAGAGTACACGATCAATGAAACCCTATGGGGAAAATCAAACTCCGACATGGTACAAGTTGCAAGATCACCCAGCTAGCCTATGATGGGCTTGTCACTAGATAGGCTTAACTGTCAACTTTCCCATGGCTGCGTCATTCTCAGCCCGATCTACACTCAAGAGTACACGATCAATGAAGCGCTAAGGGGAAAGTAGAAATCATGCTTGATACAAGTTGCCGAGTAAGCGATCAATGAAACCCTATGGTGAAAATCAATCTCCGGCATGATACAAGTTGCAAGATCACCCAGCTAGCCTATGATGGGTTGTCACTAGATAGGCTTAACTGTCAACTTTCCCATGGCTGCGACCTTCTCAGCCCGAGCTACACTCAAGAGTACACGATCAATGAAACCCTATGGGGAAAATCAAACTCCGACATGGTACAAGATGCAAGCTCACCCAGCTAGCCTATGATGGGCTGTCACTAGATAGGCTTAACTGTCAACTTTCCCATGGCTGCGACCTTCTCAGCCCGAGTTACACTCAAGAGTACACGATCAATGAAACCCTATGGGGAAAATCAAACTCCGACATGGTAGAAGTTGCAAGCTCACCCAGCTAGCCTATGATGGGCTGTCACTAGATAGGCTTAACTGTCAACTTTCCCATGGCTGCGTCATTCTCAGCCCGAGCTACACTCAAGAGTACACGATCAATGAAGCGCTAAGGTGAAAGTAGAAATCCTGCTTGATACAAGTTGCCGAGTAAGCGATCAATGAAACCCTATGGTGAAAATCAAACTCCGGCAAGATACAAGTTGCAAGATCACCCAGCTAGCCTATGATGGGTTGTCACTAGATAGGCTTAACTGTCAACTTTCCCATGGCTGCGACCTTCTCAGCCCGAGCTACACTCAAGAGTACACGATCAATGAAACCCTATGGGGAAAATCAAACTCCGACATGGTAGAAGTTGCAAGCTCACCCAGCTAGCCTATGATGGGCTGTCACTAGATAGGCTTAACTGTCAACTTTCCCATGGCTGCGTCATTCTCAGCCCGAGCTACACTCAAGAGTACACGATCAATGAAGCGCTAAGGGGAAAGTAGAAATCCTGCTTCATACAAGTTGCCGAGTAAGCAATCAATGAAACCCTATGGTGAAAATCAAACTCCGGCATGATACAAGTTGCAAGATCACCCAGCTAGCCTATGATGGGTTGTCACTAGATAGGCTTAACTGTCAACTTTCACATGGCTGCTACCTTCTCAGCCCGAGCTACACTCGAGAGTACACGATCAATGAAACCCTATGGGGAAAATCAAACTCCGACATGGTACAAGTTGCAAGATCACCCAGCTAGCCTATGATGGGCTGTCACTAGATAGGCTTAACTGTCAACTTTCCCATGGCTGCGTCATTCTCAGCCCGATCTACACTCAAGAGTACACGATCAATGAAGCGCTAAGGGGAAAGTAGAAATCCTGCTTGATACAAGTTGCCGAGTAAGCGATCAATGAAACCCTATGGTGAAAATCAAACTCCGGCATGATACAAGTTGCAAGATCACCCAGCTAGCCTATGATGGGTTGTCACTAGATAGGCTTAACTGTCAACTTTCCCATGGCTGCGACCTTCTCAGCCCGAGCTACACTCAAGAGTACACGATCAATGAAACCCTATGGGGAAAATCAAACTCCGACATGGTAGAAGTTGCAAGCTCACCCAGCTAGCCTATGATGGGCTGTCACTAGATAGGCTTAACTGTCAACTTTCCCATGGCTGCGTCATTCTCAGCCCGAGCTACACTCAAGAGTACACGATCAATGAAGCGCTAAGGGGAAAGTAGAAATCCTGCTTCATACAAGTTGCCGAGTAAGCGATCAATGAAACCCTATGGTGAAAATCAAACTCCGGCATGATACAAGTTGCAAGATCACCCAGCTAGCCTATGATGGGTTGTCACTAGATAGGCTTAACTGTCAACTTTCCCATGGCTGCGACCTTCTCAGCCCGAGCTACACTCAAGAGTACACGATCAATGAAACCCTATGGGGAAAATCAAACTCCGACATGGTAGAAGTTGCAAGCTCACCCAGCTAGCATATGATGGGCTGTCACTAGATAGGCTTAACTGTCAACTTTCCCATGGCTGCGTCATTCTCAGCCCGAGCTACACTCAAGAGTACACGATCAATGAAGCGCTAAGGGGAAAGTAGAAATCCTGCTTCATACAAGTTGCCGAGTAAGCAATCAATGAAACCCTATGGTGAAAATCAAACTCCGGCATGATACAAGTTGCAAGATCACCCAGCTAGCCTATGATGGGTTGTCACTAGATAGGCTTAACTGTCAACTTTCACATGGCTGCGACCTTCTCAGCCCGAGCTACACTCAAGAGTACACGATCAATGAAACCCTATGGGGAAAATCAAACTCCGACATGGTACAAGTTGCAAGATCACCCAGCTAGTCTAGGCTTAATGATGGGTTGTCACTAGATAGGCTTAACTGTCAACTTTCCCATGGCTGCGACCTTCTCAGCCCGAGCTACACTCAAGAGTACACGATCAATGAAAACCTATGGGGAAAATCAAACTCCGACATGGTACAAGTTGCAAGCTCACCCAGCTAGCCTATGATGGGCTGTCACTAGATAGGCTTAACTGTCAACTTTCCCATGGCTGCGACCTTCTCAGCCCGAGCTACACTCAAGAGTACACGATCAATGAAACCCTATGGGGAAAATCAAACTCCGACATGGTACAAGTTGCAAGATCACCCAGCTAGCCTATGATGGGCTGTCACTAGATAGGCTTAACTGTCAACTTTCCCATGGCTGCGTCATTCTCAGCCCGATCTACACTCAATAGTACACGATCAATGAAGCGCTAAGGGGAAAGTAGAAATCCTGCTTGATACAAGTTGCCGAGTAAGCGATCAATGAAACCCTATGGTGAAAATCAAACTCCGGCATGATACAAGTTGCAAGATCACCCAGCTAGCCTATGATGGGTTGTCACTAGATAGGCTTAACTGTCAACTTTCCCATGGCTGCGACCTTCTCAGCCCGTGCTACACTCAAGAGTACACGATCAATGAAACCCTATGGGGAAAATCAAACTCCGACATGGTACAAGCTGCAAGCTCACCCAGCTAGCCTATGATGGGCTGTCACTAGATAGGCTTAACTGTCAACTTTCCCATGGCTGCGACCTTCTCAGCCCGAGTTACACTCAAGAGTGCACGATCAATGAAACCCTATGGGGAAAATCAAACTCCGACATGGTAGAAGTTGCAAGCTCACCCAGCTAGCCTATGATGGGCTGTCACTAGATAGGCTTAACTGTCAACTTTCCCATGGCTGCGTCATTCTCAGCCCGAGCTACACTCAAGAGTACACGATCAATGAAGCGCTAAGGTGAAAGTAGAAATCCTGCTTGATACAAGTTGCCGAGTAAGCGATCAATGAAACCCTATGGTGAAAATCAAACTCCGGCAAGATACAAGTTGCAAGATCACCCAGCTAGCCTATGATGGGTTGTCACTAGATAGGCTTAACTGTCAACTTTCCCATGGCTGCGACCTTCTCAGCCCGAGCTACACTCAAGAGTACACGATCAATGAAACCCTATGGGGAAAATCAAACTCCGACATGGTAGAAGTTGCAAGCTCACCCAGCTAGCCTATGATGGGCTGTCACTAGATAGGCTTAACTGTCAACTTTCCCATGGCTGCGTCATTCTCAGCCCGAGCTACACTCAAGAGTACACGATCAATGAAGCGCTAAGGGGAAAGTAGAAATCCTGCTTCATACAAGTTGCCGAGTAAGCAATCAATGAAACCCTATGGTGAAAATCAAACTCCGGCATGATACAAGTTGCAAGATCACCCAGCTAGCCTATGATGGGTTGTCACTAGATAGGCTTAACTGTCAACTTTCACATGGCTGCTACCTTCTCAGCCCGAGCTACACTCAAGAGTACACGATCAATGAAACCCTATGGGGAAAATCAAACTCCGACATGGTACAAGTTGCAAGATCACCCAGCTAGCCTATGATGGGCTGTCACTAGATAGGCTTAACTGTCAACTTTCCCATGGCTGCGTCATTCTCAGCCCGATCTACACTCAAGAGTACACGATCAATGAAGCGCTAAGGGGAAAGTAGAAATCCTGCTTGATACAAGTTGCCGAGTAAGCGATCAATGAAACCCTATGGTGAAAATCAAACTCCGGCATGATACAAGTTGCAAGATCACCCAGCTAGCCTATGATGGGTTGTCACTAGATAGGCTTAACTGTCAACTTTCCCATGGCTGCGACCTTCTCAGCCCGAGCTACACTCAAGAGTACACGATCAATGAAACCCTATGGGGAAAATCAAACTCCGACATGGTAGAAGTTGCAAGCTCACCCAGCTAGCCTATGATGGGCTGTCACTAGATAGGCTTAACTGTCAACTTTCCCATGGCTGCGTCATTCTCAGCCCGAGCTACACTCAAGAGTACACGATCAATGAAGCGCTAAGGGGAAAGTAGAAATCCTGCTTCATACAAGTTGCCGAGTAAGCGATCAATGAAACCCTATGGTGAAAATCAAACTCCGGCATGATACAAGTTGCAAGATCACCCAGCTAGCCTATGATGGGTTGTCACTAGATAGGCTTAACTGTCAACTTTCCCATGGCTGCGACCTTCTCAGCCCGAGCTACACTCAAGAGTACACGATCAATGAAACCCTATGGGGAAAATCAAACTCCGACATGGTAGAAGTTGCAAGCTCACCCAGCTAGCATATGATGGGCTGTCACTAGATAGGCTTAACTGTCAACTTTCCCATGGCTGCGTCATTCTCAGCCCGAGCTACACTCAAGAGTACACGATCAATGAAGCGCTAAGGGGAAAGTAGAAATCCTGCTTCATACAAGTTGCCGAGTAAGCAATCAATGAAACCCTATGGTGAAAATCAAACTCCGGCATGATACAAGTTGCAAGATCACCCAGCTAGCCTATGATGGGTTGTCACTAGATAGGCTTAACTGTCAACTTTCACATGGCTGCGACCTTCTCAGCCCGAGCTACACTCAAGAGTACACGATCAATGAAACCCTATGGGGAAAATCAAACTCCGACATGGTACAAGTTGCAAGATCACCCAGCTAGTCTATGATGGGCTGTCACTAGATAGGCTTAACTGTCAACTTTCCCATGGCTGCGTCATTCTCAGCCCGATCTACACTCAAGAGTACACGATCAATGAAGCGCTAAGGGGAAAGTAGAAATCCTGCTTGATACAAGTTGCCGAGTAAGCGATCAATGAAACCCTATGGTGAAAATCAAACTCCGGCATGATACAAGTTGCAAGATCACCCAGCTAGCCTATGATGGGTTGTCACTAGATAGGCTTAACTGTCAATTTTCCCATGGCTGCGACCTTCTCAGCCCGAGCTACACTCAAGAGTACACGATCAATGAAACCCTATGGGGAAAATCAAACTCCGACATGGTAGAAGTTGCAAGCTCACCCAGCTAGCCTATGATGGGCTGTCACTAGATAGGCTTAACTGTCAACTTTCCCATGGCTGCGTCATTCTCAGCCCGAGCTACACTCAAGAGTACACGATCAATGAAGCGCTAAGGGGAAAGTAGAAATCCTGCTTCATACAAGTTGCCGAGTAAGCGATCAATGAAACCCTATGGTGAAAATCAAACTCCGGCATGATACAAGTTGCAAGATCACCCAGCTAGCCTATGATGGGTTGTCACTAGATAGGCTTAACTGTCAACTTTCCCATGGCTGCGACCTTCTTAGCCCGAGCTACACTCAAGAGTACACGATCAATGAAACCCTATGGGGAAAATCAAACTCCGACATGGTACAAGTTGCAAGATCACCCAGCTAGCCTATGATGGGCTGTCAATAGATAGGCTTAACTGTCAACTTTCCCATGGCTGCGTCATTCTCAGCCCGATCTACACTCAAGAGTAGACGATCAATGAAGCGCTAAGGGGAAAGTAGAAATCCTGCTTGATACAAGTTGCCGGGTAAGCGATCAATGAAACCCTATGGTGAAAATCAATCTCCGGCATGATACAAGTTGCAAGATCACCCAGCTAGCCTATGATGGGTTGTCACTAGATAGGCTTAACTGTCAACTTTCCCATGGCTGCGACCTTCTCAGCCCGAGCTACACTCAAGAGTACACGATCAATGAAACCCTATGGGGAAAATCAAACTCCGACATGGTACAGGCTGCAAGCTCACCCAGCTAGCCTATGATGGGCTGTCACTAGATAGGCTTAACTGTCAACTTTCCCATGGCTGCGACCTTCTCAGCCCGAGTTACACTCAAGAGTACACGATCAATGAAACCCTATGGGGAAAATCAAACTCCGACATGGTAGAAGTTCCAAGCTCACCCAGCTAGCCTATGATGGGCTGTCACTAGATAGGCTTAACTGTCAACTTTCCCATGGCTGCGACCTTCTCAGCCCGAGTTACACTCAAGAGTACACGATCAATGAAACCCTATGGCAAAATCAAACTCCGACATGGTAGAAGTTGCAAGCTCACCCAACTAGCCTATGATGGGCTGTCACTAGATAGGCTTAACTGTCAACTTTCCCATGGCTGCGTCATTCTCAGCCCGAGCTACACTCAAGAGTACACGATCAATGAAACCCTATGGGGAAAATCAAACTCCGACATGGTACAAGTTGCAAGATCACCCAGCTAGCCTATGATGGGCTGTCACTAGATAGGCTTAACTGTCAACTTTCCCATGGCTGCGTCATTCTCAGCCCGATCTACACTCAAGAGTACACGATCAATGAAGCGCTAAGGGGAAAGTAGAAATCATGCTTGATACAAGTTGCCGAGTAAGCGATCAATGAAACCCTATGGTGAAAATCAATCTCCGGCATGATACAAGTTGCAAGATCACCCAGCTAGCCTATGATGGGTTGTCACTAGATAGGCTTAACTGTCAACTTTCCCATGGCTGCGACCTTCTCAGCCCGAGCTACACTCAAGAGTACACGATCAATGAAACCCTATGGGGAAAATCAAACTCCGACATGGTACAAGATGCAAGCTCACCCAGCTAGCCTATGATGGGCTGTCACTAGATAGGCTTAACTGTCAACTTTCCCATGGCTGCGACCTTCTCAGCCCGAGTTACACTCAAGAGTACACGATCAATGAAACCCTATGGGGAAAATCAAACTCCGACATGGTAGAAGTTGCAAGCTCACCCAGCTAGCCTATGATGGGCTGTCACTAGATAGGCTTAACTGTCAACTTTCCCATGGCTGCGTCATTCTCAGCCCGAGCTACACTCAAGAGTACACGATCAATGAAGCGCTAAGGTGAAAGTAGAAATCCTGCTTGATACAAGTTGCCGAGTAAGCTATCAATGAAACCCTATGGTGAAAATCAAACTCCGGCATGATACAAGTTGCAAGATCACCCAGCTAGCCTATGATGGGTTGTCACTAGATAGGCTTAACTGTCAACTTTCCCATGGCTGCGACCTTCTCAGCCCGAGCTACACTCAAGAGTACACGATCAATGAAACCCTATGGGGAAAATCAAACTCCGACATGGTAGAAGTTGCAAGCTCACCCAGCTAGCCTATGATGGGCTGTCACTAGATAGGCTTAACTGTCAACTTTCCCATGGCTGCGTCATTCTCAGCCCGAGCTACACTCAAGAGTACACGATCAATGAAGCGCTAAGGGGAAAGTAGAAATCCTGCTTCATACAAGTTGCCGAGTAAGCAATCAATGAAACCCTATGGTGAAAATCAAACTCCGGCATGATACAAGTTGCAAGATCACCCAGCTAGCCTATGATGGGTTGTCACTAGATAGGCTTAACTGTCAACTTTCACATGGCTGCTACCTTCTCAGCCCGAGCTACACTCAAGAGTACACGATCAATGAAACCCTAAGGGGAAAATCAAACTCCGACATGGTACAAGTTGCAAGATCACCCAGCTAGCCTATGATGGGCTGTCACTAGATAGGCTTAACTGTCAACTTTCCCATGGCTGCGTCATTCTCAGCCCGATCTACACTCAAGAGTACACGATCAATGAAGCGCTAAGGGGAAAGTAGAAATCCTGCTTGATACAAGTTGCCGAGTAAGCGATCAATGAAACCCTATGGTGAAAATCAAACTCCGGCATGATACAAGTTGCAAGATCACCCAGCTAGCCTATGATGGGTTGTCACTAGATAGGCTTAACTGTCAACTTTCCCATGGCTACGACCTTCTCAGCCCGAGCTACACTCAAGAGTACACGATCAATGAAACCCTATGGGGAAAATCAAACTCCGACATGGTAGAAGTTGCAAGCTCACCCAGCTAGCCTATGATGGGCTGTCACTAGATAGGCTTAACTGTCAACTTTCCCATGGCTGCGTCATTCTCAGCCCGAGCTACACTCAAGAGTACACGATCAATGAAGCGCTAAGGGGAAAGTAGAAATCCTGCTTCATACAAGTTGCCGAGTAAGCAATCAATGAAACCCTATGGTGAAAATCAAACTCCGGCATGATACAAGTTGCAAGATCACCCAGCTAGCCTATGATGGGTTGTCACTAGATAGGCTTAACTGTCAACTTTCCCATGGCTGCGACCTTCTCAGCCCGAGCTACACTCAAGAGTACACGATCAATGAAACCCTATGGGGAAAATCAAACTCCGACATGGTAGAAGTTGCAAGCTCACCCAGCTAGCCTATGATGGGCTGTCACTAGATAGGCTTAACTGTCAACTTTCCCATGGCTGCGTCATTCTCAGCCCGAGCTACACTCAAGAGTACACGATCAATGAAGCGCTAAGGGGAAAGTAGAAATCCTGCTTCATACAAGTTGCCGAGTAAGCAATCAATGAAACCCTATGGTGAAAATCAAACTCCGGCATGATACAAGTTGCAAGATCACCCAGCTAGCCTATGATGGGTTGTCACTAGATAGGCTTAACTGTCAACTTTCCCATGGCTGCGACCTTCTCAGCCCGAGCTACACTCAAGAGTACACGATCAATGAAACCCTATGGGGAAAATCAAACTCCGACATGGTAGAAGTTGCAAGCTCACCCAGCTAGCCTATGATGGGCTGTCACTAGATAGGCTTAACTGTCTACTTTCCCATGGCTGCGTCATTCTCAGCCCGAGCTACACTCAAGAGTACACGATCAATGAAGCGCTAAGGGGAAAGCAGAAATCCTGCTTCATACAAGTTGCCGAGTAAGCGATCAATGAAACCCTATGGTGAAAATCAAACTCCGGCATGATACAAGTTGCAAGATCACCCAGCTAGCCTATGATGGGTTGTCACTAGATAGGCTTAACTGTCAACTTTCCCATGGCTGCGACCTTCTCAGCCCGAGCTACACTCAAGAGTACACGATCAATGAAACCCTATGGGGAAAATCAAACTCCGACATTGTAGAAGTTGCAAGCTCACCCAGCTAGCCTATGATGGGCTGTCACTAGATAGGCTTAACTGTCAACTTTTCCATGGCTGCGTCATTCTCAGCCCGAGCTACACTCAAGAGTACACGATCAATGAAGCGCTAAGGGGAAAGTAGAAATCCTGCTTCATACAAGTTGCCGAGTAAGCGATCAATGAAACCCTATGGTGAAAATCAAACTCCGGCATGATACAAGTTGCAAGATCACCCAGCTAGCCTATGATGGGTTGTCACTAGATAGGCTTAACTGTCAACTTTCCCATGGCTGCGACCTTCTTAGCCCGAGCTACACTCAAGAGTACACGATCAATGAAACCCTATGGGGAAAATCAAACTCCGACATGGTACAAGTTGCAAGATCACCCAGCTAGCCTATGATGGGCTGTCAATAGATAGGCTTAACTGTCAACTTTCCCATGGCTGCGTCATTCTCAGCCCGATCTACACTCAAGAGTACACGATCAATGAAGCGCTAAGGGGAAAGTAGAAATCCTGCTTGATACAAGTTGCCGGGTAAGCGATCAATGAAACCCTATGGTGAAAATCAATCTCCGGCATGATACAAGTTGCAAGATCACCCAGCTAGCCTGTGATGGGTTGTCACTAGATAGGCTTAACTGTCAACTTTCCCATGGCTGCGACCTTCTCAGCCCGAGCTACACTCAAGAGTACACGATCAATGAAACCCTATGGGGAAAATCAAACTCCGACATGGTACAAGTTGCAAGCTCACCCAGCTAGCCTATGATGGGCTGTCACTAGATAGGCTTAACTGTCAACTTTCCCATGGCTGCGTCATTCTCAGCCCGAGCTACACTCAAGAGTACACGATCAATGAAGCGCTAAGGGGAAAGTAGAAATCCTGCTTCATACAAGTTGCCGAGTAAGCGATCAATGAAACCCTATGGTGAAAATCAAACTCCGGCATGATACAAGTTGCAAGATCACCCAGCTAGTCTATGATGGGTTGTCACTAGATAGGCTTAACTGTCAACTTTCCCATGGCTGCGACCTTCTCAGCCCGAGCTACACTCAAGAGTACACGATCAATGAAAACCTATGGGGAAAATCAAACTCCGACATGGTACAAGTTGCAAGCTCACCCAGCTAGCCTATGATGGGCTGTCACTAGATAGGCTTAACTGTCAACTTTCCCATGGCTGCGACCTTCTCAGCCCGAGCTACACTCAAGAGTACACGATCAATGAAACCCTATGGGGAAAATCAAACTCCGACATGGTACAAGTTGCAAGATCACCCAGCTAGCCTATGATGGGCTGTCACTAGATAGGCTTAACTGTCAACTTTCCCATGGCTGCGTCATTCTCAGCCCGATCTACACTCAATAGTACACGATCAATGAAGCGCTAAGGGGAAAGTAGAAATCCTGCTTGATACAAGTTGCCGAGTAAGCGATCAATGAAACCCTATGGTGAAAATCAAACTCCGGCATGATACAAGTTGCAAGATCACCCAGCTAGCCTATGATGGGTTGTCACTAGATAGGCTTAACTGTCAACTTTCCCATGGCTGCGACCTTCTCAGTCCGTGCTACACTCAAGAGTACACGATCAATGAAACCCTATGGGGAAAATCAAACTCCGACATGGTACAAGCTGCAAGCTCACCCAGCTAGCCTATGATGGGCTGTCACTAGATAGGCTTAACTGTCAACTTTCCCATGGCTGCGACCTTCTCAGCCCGAGTTACACTCAAGAGTACACGATCAATGAAACCCTATGGCAAAATCAAACTCCGACATGGTAGAAGTTGCAAGCTCACCCAACTAGCCTATGATGGGCTGTCACTAGATAGGCTTAACTGTCAACTTTCCCATGGCTGCGTCATTCTCAGCCCGAGCTACACTCAAGAGTACACGAACAATGAAGCGCTAAGGGGAAAGTAGAAATCCTGCTTTATACAAGTTGCCGAGTAAGCGATCAATGAAACCCCTATGGTGAAAATCAAACTCCGGCATGATACAAGTTGCAAGATCACCCAGCTAGCCTATGATGGGTTGTCACTAGATAGGCTTAACTGTCAACTTTCACATGGCTGCGACCTTCTCAGCCCGAGCTACACTCAAGAGTACACGATCAATGAAACCCTATGGGGAAAATCAAACTCCGACATGGTACAAGTTGCAAGATCACCCAGCTAGCCTATGATGGGCTTGTCACTAGATAGGCTTAACTGTCAACTTTCCCATGGCTGCGTCATTCTCAGCCCGATCTACACTCAAGAGTACACGATCAATGAAGCGCTAAGGGGAAAGTAGAAATCATGCTTGATACAAGTTGCCGAGTAAGCGATCAATGAAACCCTATGGTGAAAATCAATCTCCGGCATGATACAAGTTGCAAGATCACCCAGCTAGCCTATGATGGGTTGTCACTAGATAGGCTTAACTGTCAACTTTCCCATGGCTGCGACCTTCTCAGCCCGAGCTACACTCAAGAGTACACGATCAATGAAACCCTATGGGAAAATCAAACTCCGACATGGTACAAGATGCAAGCTCACCCAGCTAGCCTATGATGGGCTGTCACTAGATAGGCTTAACTGTCAACTTTCCCATGGCTGCGACCTTCTCAGCCCGAGTTACACTCAAGAGTACACGATCAATGAAACCCTATGGGGAAAATCAAACTCCGACATGGTAGAAGTTGCAAGCTCACCCAGCTAGCCTATGATGGGCTGTCACTAGATAGGCTTAACTGTCAACTTTCCCATGGCTGCGTCATTCTCAGCCCGAGCTACACTCAAGAGTACACGATCAATGAAGCGCTAAGGTGAAAGTAGAAATCCTGCTTGATACAAGTTGCCGAGTAAGCGATCAATGAAACCCTATGGTGAAAATCAAACTCCGGCAAGATACAAGTTGCAAGATCACCCAGCTAGCCTATGATGGGTTGTCACTAGATAGGCTTAACTGTCAACTTTCCCATGGCTGCGACCTTCTCAGCCCGAGCTACACTCAAGAGTACACGATCAATGAAACCCTATGGGGAAAATCAAACTCCGACATGGTAGAAGTTGCAAGCTCACCCAGCTAGCCTATGATGGGCTGTCACTAGATAGGCTTAACTGTCAACTTTCCCATGGCTGCGTCATTCTCAGCCCGAGCTACACTCAAGAGTACACGATCAATGAAGCGCTAAGGGGAAAGTAGAAATCCTGCTTCATACAAGTTGCCGAGTAAGCAATCAATGAAACCCTATGGTGAAAATCAAACTCCGGCATGATACAAGTTGCAAGATCACCCAGCTAGCCTATGATGGGTTGTCACTAGATAGGCTTAACTGTCAACTTTCACATGGCTGCGACCTTCTCAGCCCGAGCTACACTCAAGAGTACACGATCAATGAAACCCTATGGGGAAAATCAAACTCCGACATGGTACAAGTTGCAAGATCACCCAGCTAGTCTATGATGGGCTGTCAACTAGATAGGCTTAACTGTCAACTTTCCCATGGCTGCGTCATTCTCAGCCCGATCTACACTCAAGAGTACACGATCAATGAAGCGCTAAGGGGAAAGTAGAAATCCTGCTTGATACAAGTTGCCGAGTAAGCGATCAATGAAACCCTATGGTGAAAATCAAACTCCGGCATGATACAAGTTGCAAGATCACCCAGCTAGCCTATGATGGGTTGTCACTAGATAGGCTTAACTGTCAATTTTCCCATGGCTGCGACCTTCTCAGCCCGAGCTACACTCAAGAGTACACGATCAATGAAACCCTATGGGGAAAATCAAACTCCGACATGGTAGAAGTTGCAAGCTCACCCAGCTAGCCTATGATGGGCTGTCACTAGATAGGCTTAACTGTCAACTTTCCCATGGCTGCGTCATTCTCAGCCCGAGCTACACTCAAGAGTACACGATCAATGAAGCGCTAAGGGGAAAGTAGAAATCCTGCTTCATACAAGTTGCCGAGTAAGCGATCAATGAAACCCTATGGTGAAAATCAAACTCCGGCATGATACAAGTTGCAAGATCACCCAGCTAGCCTATGATGGGTTGTCACTAGATAGGCTTAACTGTCAACTTTCCCATGGCTGCGACCTTCTTAGCCCGAGCTACACTCAAGAGTACACGATCAATGAAACCCTATGGGGAAAATCAAACTCCGACATGGTACAAGTTGCAAGATCACCCAGCTAGCCTATGATGGGCTGTCAATAGATAGGCTTAACTGTCAACTTTCCCATGGCTGCGTCATTCTCAGCCCGATCTACACTCAAGAGTAGACGATCAATGAAGCGCTAAGGGGAAAGTAGAAATCCTGCTTGATACAAGTTGCCGGGTAAGCGATCAATGAAACCCTATGGTGAAAATCAATCTCCGGCATGATACAAGTTGCAAGATCACCCAGCTAGCCTATGATGGGTTGTCACTAGATAGGCTTAACTGTCAACTTTCCCATGGCTGCGACCTTCTCAGCCCGAGCTACACTCAAGAGTACACGATCAATGAAACCCTATGGGGAAAATCAAACTCCGACATGGTACAAGCTGCAAGCTCACCCAGCTAGCCTATGATGGGCTGTCACTAGATAGGCTTAACTGTCAACTTTCCCATGGCTGCGACCTTCTCAGCCCGAGTTACACTCAAGAGTACACGATCAATGAAACCCTATGGGGAAAATCAAACTCCGACATGGTAGAAGTTCCAAGCTCACCCAGCTAGCCTATGATGGGCTGTCACTAGATAGGCTTAACTGTCAACTTTCCCATGGCTGCGACCTTCTCAGCCCGAGTTACACTCAAGAGTACACGATCAATGAAACCCTATGGCAAAATCAAACTCCGACATGGTAGAAGTTGCAAGCTCACCCAACTAGCCTATGATGGGCTGTCACTAGATAGGCTTAACTGTCAACTTTCCCATGGCTGCGTCATTCTCAGCCCGAGCTACACTCAAGAGTACACGATCAATGAAACCCTATGGGGAAAATCAAACTCCGACATGGTACAAGTTGCAAGATCACCCAGCTAGCCTATGATGGGCTGTCACTAGATAGGCTTAACTGTCAACTTTCCCATGGCTGCGTCATTCTCAGCCCGATCTACACTCAAGAGTACACGATCAATGAAGCGCTAAGGGGAAAGTAGAAATCATGCTTGATACAAGTTGCCGAGTAAGCGATCAATGAAACCCTATGGTGAAAATCAATCTCCGGCATGATACAAGTTGCAAGATCACCCAGCTAGCCTATGATGGGTTGTCACTAGATAGGCTTAACTGTCAACTTTCCCATGGCTGCGACCTTCTCAGCCCGAGCTACACTCAAGAGTACACGATCAATGAAACCCTATGGGGAAAATCAAACTCCGACATGGTACAAGATGCAAGCTCACCCAGCTAGCCTATGATGGGCTGTCACTAGATAGGCTTAACTGTCAACTTTCCCATGGCTGCGACCTTCTCAGCCCGAGTTACACTCAAGAGTACACGATCAATGAAACCCTATGGGGAAAATCAAACTCCGACATGGTAGAAGTTGCAAGCTCACCCAGCTAGCCTATGATGGGCTGTCACTAGATAGGCTTAACTGTCAACTTTCCCATGGCTGCGTCATTCTCAGCCCGAGCTACACTCAAGAGTACACGATCAATGAAGCGCTAAGGTGAAAGTAGAAATCCTGCTTGATACAAGTTGCCGAGTAAGCTATCAATGAAACCCTATGGTGAAAATCAAACTCCGGCATGATACAAGTTGCAAGATCACCCAGCTAGCCTATGATGGGTTGTCACTAGATAGGCTTAACTGTCAACTTTCCCATGGCTGCGACCTTCTCAGCCCGAGCTACACTCAAGAGTACACGATCAATGAAACCCTATGGGGAAAATCAAACTCCGACATGGTAGAAGTTGCAAGCTCACCCAGCTAGCCTATGATGGGCTGTCACTAGATAGGCTTAACTGTCAACTTTCCCATGGCTGCGTCATTCTCAGCCCGAGCTACACTCAAGAGTACACGATCAATGAAGCGCTAAGGGGAAAGTAGAAATCCTGCTTCATACAAGTTGCCGAGTAAGCAATCAATGAAACCCTATGGTGAAAATCAAACTCCGGCATGATACAAGTTGCAAGATCACCCAGCTAGCCTATGATGGGTTGTCACTAGATAGGCTTAACTGTCAACTTTCACATGGCTGCTACCTTCTCAGCCCGAGCTACACTCAAGAGTACACGATCAATGAAACCCTATGGGGAAAATCAAACTCCGACATGGTACAAGTTGCAAGATCACCCAGCTAGCCTATGATGGGCTGTCACTAGATAGGCTTAACTGTCAACTTTCCCATGGCTGCGTCATTCTCAGCCCGATCTACACTCAAGAGTACACGATCAATGAAGCGCTAAGGGGAAAGTAGAAATCCTGCTTGATACAAGTTGCCGAGTAAGCGATCAATGAAACCCTATGGTGAAAATCAAACTCCGGCATGATACAAGTTGCAAGATCACCCAGCTAGCCTATGATGGGTTGTCACTAGATAGGCTTAACTGTCAACTTTCCCATGGCTGCGACCTTCTCAGCCCGAGCTACACTCAAGAGTACACGATCAATGAAACCCTATGGGGAAAATCAAACTCCGACATGGTAGAAGTTGCAAGCTCACCCAGCTAGCCTATGATGGGCTGTCACTAGATAGGCTTAACTGTCAACTTTCCCATGGCTGCGTCATTCTCAGCCCGAGCTACACTCAAGAGTACACGATCAATGAAGCGCTAAGGGGAAAGTAGAAATCCTGCTTCATACAAGTTGCCGAGTAAGCAATCAATGAAACCCTATGGTGAAAATCAAACTCCGGCATGATACAAGTTGCAAGATCACCCAGCTAG